>NW_028261390.1:51782310-51935418 GCF_051295495.1 Thamnophis sirtalis | reverse complement strand
TAAATATTAAAGTAGAGGCAGCAAGGTTTTCTTCTGCCTACAACACAAATTATCCAAATTGACTAAAATAATTTTCATGTTATCATACAATATTTGCAAGTTTACTATTTCTATTTCTGTACTATGCCGGTAGATGTGAAGATATTGAATGTTAAATTATCTAGACCATTAGATCTAGTTTTTCAACCTTGTCACCTTGTGGTTTTTTTGTCAAAACAAAAACACTTGGTCTACTGTATTTAATCTAGTGCACTAAATATTGGACTTATTCGCAATACTTGTATCTTTATATTACTAGGTGTTCCTTTAATAGTTACATTCCTTATTCATCTTCCATTTGACTGATTGATGTGTTCCTGAAATGTATGAAAGAAAGAAAGAAAGAAAGAAAGAAAGAAAGAAAGAAAGAAAGAAAGAAAGAAAGAAAGAAAGAAAGAAGTTTCCATTGCTTTGAACCTTACTCTTCAGTTCTCTCCGCTGATCAGAATGGATTACTTTTTCTTTTCATTTGCAAGTCTAAAACAGCATCACTATTTCTAAATTCTAGATTTCATTATCTCTTTAAAAGTCAGACAAACTCCCTAGCTTAGCAGAGACATGAAAGCAATAAAACAAGAGGGCTGATAACTTGATGCTATTGGAAAAAGAACCTGGGATAAACTGAGGCACGACATAACCACCTGTTCTGGCAAAAAAAAAACCAAAGGCAAACTGAAGCAATAGTGCAAATTCATTACAAATATAAGTTAGTTTGCAGGGAAAGTATCAATCCAGAATTCAAAGATAAATCAAGAACTAGATTACTGGACCAAATTTGCACAAGAGTTGTCTAAATCAAAGACTTCAGTCATGAGAAACCCAAGATTAGGAACTGGATGAAGATTATTGGACTTTAAAAAAAAGTTATATTTTCAGCAATCTTCTTTCTTTTTGCACATCTCCAATTGATTTGCAATTGTGAAGCTTTTTCTCACCACTGAAACGATATGTGACTAGAGCATTTTTTTTAAAGTCCTCCAAATTACATTCAAAAGCAAGTATAAAGATGAATATTCTCTCATCATCCATGCTGTGATTCCATTGAAATTGCTTTAAGTATTTCTTCTGGTTTCTTTTTTATAATAAGTATAAACAATGTTTTGTTGATACAATAAATCTCTGTTCAAAGATACATTCACAGTTAAATTGGGGAAACAATTGTATTTTAAGAGCATAAACTATGAGTATTTGCTCTGTTTTCTAAAACTACCAAACTGCTTCCGGATAAAAAGTTTTTGTTTTTGAAACCAGGACATGTGCTTTTGAAGAATATTAGTGGCTTACTATTATGACCTTTAGTAACTCTCTCTTTTCAAAACAGTGAGAACAGAAGTAGTTCAGAAAGGGGTCATAATATAAAGCAGAAGGAAACAAACTGGTAGAATGCTTCCATGGAACAAACAGGGCAAAAAGGAAATTAATGGTGATCAAAGCAGAATGGGTGAATCCAGATTAAAAACTAATTTGTTTTAGAGCGTAAGATAACAACTATTCCTTTAGATCAAAAATGCCTTAAATCAGCCTTTACTTGCTTTCCTGCCATCACAAATTTGACCTCGTCATGTTTTACTGCTGTGGCTTTAAAGTAGTATTTTCTTCTCATCTCACCAAATACACTTGTCAGTTTCAGCAGGAATACTTAACTTCCTTTCTTGTTACCCCATTAGTTCATTAGCTACTTCACTTTAGCTACTTCACAGAGGAAGAAGTGCCTCTACAGCTGAGATGATAGTTGTTCTGATATCTAAAAGCCTCTAAGTCTTTCTCTTTATTATCAGTATTAAAATAGCAGGGATGTTATACATCTTATATGTAAGAAGCTGCCAGTTCAGAACCTTGAAGATTATTTTAAAATTTAATTTTAAAATACTATTTCTTTCCCTCAACTTAACTACATGAAGGATTGTTTTTTTTAAAAAAATAGTTGCTTAGGGTTATCTTTCTGATACACAGGAAAAAAATTCTTCATACCTAGGCTATGTTACCATTGATAATAAAAGGAAGATGTAGAAGTTATTGAAGTGCAAAAGTACTGGCAAATTTTTTAAAAGCAATGGTTTGTGCTGGATAGATGTACATATTGATGCTGTGCATTAAGACTGTTCAAAAGAAGGAAAAAAATTAGCAGCTACAACCATTTGATGCATTCCTACTATAATCTATGAAACACTTTTTTTCCAAAATAAAATCTTGAATCTTAAACAGTTTTAATCAAATGGACTTACTCTGTAACTTTGATTTACAAACTAAATTGTAATTGTGCCCTTCCTAAATCTTAATGTCTAGTTTATGTTGAATCAGACATTTTTACTCCAGCAACACATATCACGCCAAATAAATATTTGATTACAAATATTGATGTTTATTAGCAGAGTATTATCAGCACTGCCAACCAACAAATATGAGCAATTATGAATTCATATCTACGCATAGGCTCTCAGCTCATTCCTCCTTTTAGCCATTTTGTTAAAGTGTTATTTTTGCATATTTTGGTTACTTATTTTGGATTTCTACATTTGCTTTTCAGTTAGTTAGGAAAGGCAGCAAAACCATGTTGTATTTTTATACATAAATAATTTGCACACACACTATATATATATTTAGTGTCACAACCCCTGGTATGCCCCAATTATGGGAGGAAGCTAACTGCTTCCATTATCTGTCAATCGGCTCGTCACAAGAGTCCATCACGTATTAGAGCCTGTAGCCTAATGGCTAAGATGTTTGCCTAACATGTAATATAGCCCAGGTTCAAATCCCAGTAAGGGTATGGCTAGCTGATGAGAGCTAAATAGCTTGAAATAGATCTATACTAGTCTCCCTTTATTTATTTATCAGCACAAATACAACAAATGTAACAAAAAAGGCAACAGTAAAAATATTGGGTTTCTGCCTGGATGGTCTCTTGTGACAAGCCGAAGGACAGAGAATGGAAGTAGTGATCTTCCTCCCATATTTGGGCATACCGGGGGTTGTAAAAATCATATATATATCAGCACTGTTGTGGGAGGAATATACTGTCGGAATGGTAGTCCACTTCCCATAAATTCTCAGAGACAAATATGTATTAAGTTACATTATGTCATGTCCTAGTGTACAAGGTTTTATTTTACTTCTACCAGTCCTCTTAGAGGAAGGAAAATTTCTCTATTTTTACATAAAATACACTTCTTAGGTCATAAAACTAGTGTTCTGAATATGTGTTCAATTCCCACTGCAACTCACACCCCTAGTTCTAACCTCAGTTGATATGTGTTTTGAAGCTTCCTGGAGGCCACCTATGGCATAGAAGGTGGCACCATGCTGCCATCCAAAACAATTTTAAGAGATAATATAACAGCAGTCTGAAACAAACTGCACTATTTCATATCTTGGTCTCAGCAAAATAAGAAAATGTTCATGTAACTGGCAAGCAAATTGTGGCCCTAATGCTGGCACTTATAAAGAGGGCCTCTTATTAGCTAGTGCTTCAAAATGGTAAATTATGTGGGAATGCCAAGAGGACCTTTTCTGTTATGAAATGGCAGTTTTAAAATGCCTTTTCCCTACAAATTAGGCTGTGCCAATACTACCTAATTTTTGCCATTTGTGATATGACAGGGTACACATTTCAAATGTGGCTGATGGCTGGATTTCAAAAACTGAAATTGGTGGATTAACATCAGCAAAACAGAAAGAATCCATTTCTCCTTAGTACCTTCATCCTAAACAATCTTATGAGAGAACCACACATACAAATATACACGTAGAGAGAGAATAATCTTAATCTTGGTTTTCCAATTTTGCAGGTTTCTCAAATAGAATGGAGATTAGAGGAATTGGATACAGATTAAGTTGTATCTAGCTATTTTTCCCCATTGATTTCATTGTGCTCTGTAACTTGTGTGCTCTGTAATTCCCTATTCTTATGCTCTCCATGTGTTATTACAATCATATCTCCAATTATCTATTGTCCAATTTAAGTTCCACTGATCTCGTGGACACAGAATGAAATCCTAACATGGTGAAAATGATTATTTTCTATAGTCCCAACATCTAATAATAACCAGTATTTTTTTCTCCTGAAAAAAAATGAAATGTACTTTAATCATAATTAGAATATTGTATAGAAGCAATAGACACTGTTATATTTTTTCTAACCTGTCAGAGAAGTATTGGTATGGCAGGGCTTATAACATTAATTATTTTAATTCCCTTTGTAGATGAAAAGACAAATAATACTGCTTAAAATCTGTGACAAGGTGATTAACTACTGATGAGTGTTCTTGAATTTGGATTGAATTTGGTTGTTTGGATTAATCCTTGACAATTGTTCTTGCACCAGAGTTTCAGAATATCTTTGAAACAGGACTTAACAATGTTATTTGATTCTTAATATAATCTATGGGTTATGTTTGTTTTTGGGTACTTTTGACTCCTGGCAACTTCCTGATTATGTCCTCACAATTTTCTTCACAAGTTTTTCAGAAGTGTTCTGCATTGCCCCCTTCCTATGCCTGAAATATTGTAACTAGCCCAACATTACCCATCTAGCTTTGTGGTCAAGACAGGATTAAATCTCCCACTTTCTAGCCTGAATGACTACACCAAATTGACTCTCATTGATAGAGTTGAAGCTTTTGTACCTTTAAACATTCTGATATTGAGATTATTTAGGTAATTTTAATTTAATATTTGTTGTTATTATTTTTAAATATTTTCTTATTAGAAGCTAAATTGATGAACCGATGATTGTTAAATAAGAGGTTTTGATAATTTTATACTTTTGAGCTGCTTGTAAAAAGTATCCCAGTTCTATGCACTAAAAAGTGGGAAGTTCATTCAGCAGTCTTATAAAACAAGATTTTCAGTTTTCCTTTTTACATATGACACATGTCTTTGATATATGAGAAGGTAAGAATTGCACATTTAACTACAGTACATTATATACCCTTGAACGCTTTTAGGGTTAGTTAGGGTCTTGCTTTTGTCTAACACAGTGTTTCTCAACCTTGGCAACTTGAAGATGTCTGGACTTCAACTCCCAGAATTCCCCAGCCAGCATTCGCTGGCTGGGGAATTCTAGAAATTGAAGTCCAGACATCTTCAAGTTGCCAAGGTTGAGAAACACTGGTCTAACACTATATAGAATTATATGAGTCAAAGAATGGAGAAAGGAGCATCGCTCTTACTATAGGTTTTACTGCCTCTGAGCACATTGTGTTCTGTACTTTGGCCTCAAAAAAGGAAATAACAACTGCACTCTTGCTCTGGAACCTTAGTGCTTATTCACATATTATAGTTGGCTAAGTTCACACATATTAAACCAACATTGAGCACAGTTCAACATGGCTCAATATTTTGCATAACTCCATCTATTATTTCTACAATCCAGTGATCACAATCATCTAGAATAACAGATGTTGCAAAGAAGTCCAAAACAAATATTTATTAGCTTTTTCATTTTTTCAGCCTGAAATTGTATGGTTCATTTCATAATACTTTTCCCAGTACAATTGCTGTACTTTGGTTAATTTATAGCTTCCACGCACAGGAAAATACCTATGTTCTATTTAGTCTTCTCTACGAATGTCCTTAAGGGGTTACATATCCCTAGGTGGATGTATAACCCAACTAAAATAGTGGTTGCCCATATTTTGGGAAGATTAAAGAATTTGGAAGAAAAAAACCCAAAAGGTTCCTGAATGGCATTTCTTTCATCCCACCAGATTTTGATTTTGAAAATACAAAGTCCAAAAACATTTTCCACCTGCAAATTAGGATTGCAGAACCATTTCTAATTTAAAGTCAATGTTTTGCAAACTATAAATAAATTAAAGTGTTTTAATAATAATTAAAATGTGTAAAAAAGGCAATAAGTATGGTCATTCCAGAACTCACTAATGTACCATAGTAAAAATATTGTTTGGTCAGTCATGAAATATGAAGAGTGGGGTGGAAAGGGACAGATAGCAGCTTCTGGTATAGAAGTATGGAGAAAGAATTTACTTGGATGTATTTCCAGTTGTTCTGAGAAAAACATCCCACATAATTGTACAGCAATTGCTATTAGTGTCAGTAAGAACTGCTGTAAAAATATTGGGAGCAAAGGCTGAATGCAGAGATATCATGTTATAAGGGATCAAAATGATTCCTTTCCTTTTGTCCTTGAAAATGTTCCTCCCATCATATAATTGAGAAGGATAGCATGCATTGAAGTCAAGAAATACCCGAGGGAGACAAATTTAAGTGTTTTGTTGTATCCAGCAGCACAAAAGGCTCAGGAAGATGATTTGGTACGTGGCTTCTAGAGAAATGGCAGTGTTTATTCAAAAGAAAATGTTTTACAATCTCAGGTTGTTATGAAGTTTGACTCAAAAAAATTACAGTCAACTGAAAAAGTATTATGCTTTCATTTCCCAAATGTCAGTTTTAGCTTATTTTACTTCAAACCAAACTATCTCCATCTTAGCATCTGCTTTCCAATGTGGGATTTTAATGAAAATGTGCTAACTTGCTGCAGATTATAAATAGGCATATGCAAGGTTGTCAGAAAGTATTTCACTTTGAATCAAGCAAATGATCCTGCACCTGGTTGTGACATGGAATAATTAAAGTCCTCCACGTTGCTCCAATTGCCTCCTACAACATATGCACAGAAGCCTTTTCCAGCAACTGAAGATGTCTGAGATACCATTTGAACAACAAAAAGCAAAGCAACATGGCATCTTAACTTCACTTGTAAAAATAAGTACATTGATCATTGCCACTCTTTGAAGCTTTGTACAGACCTTTTAATTAGACACAATCATTGTTTTGACTAACAAAGCCAGACTCTGAATTATGCTAAAAACTTTTAAAAAATGAAAAATAAAACAATAATTTTCTATATGGAATTGTAACATTTTTTCTCCTTCTAGGAGAATATCTAGGCATCCCAATAGCTATAGAAAGGTTCATTCTCCGGTCAGCAAAAACATAAAGCATCAGTGTGAATAGACAATTTGCTTCATTTATTGTAGAGTAGCTCATAGGCATCATGACATTCAGAGGCATCCCCAAACCTTTCTGAAAATCTCATTCGTGAATAACCTGCTCTCATGCAGATATCCTGTGTCTCTTTCTGCCTGTCTACCTCACAAACCTGAAGAATGAAGTCTGGCTCCATTCCAGTTAGTGGGAGTTGTAATTAGTATCATTTTCAAAGTCTTACAAAGTGTTTATTAACCAATAACATTTTGCTGTATGAGCCAAGATATCAATTAATCATATTTAATATACTGAATCAGATCATTGGTCTATTAATATCTATACATAGAAGTGCGTCTGCCTGTCTTTGAAACTAGCTGAACTGTACAATGCATCATATTGTTTCTTGGTGGGGGGGGAGATAGGTGACAAGTTTTCTTGTGCTGTTGCCTATATGTTGAACTAATGATGAGGACCAAAAACTGTTTGGTTTTTGTAAATGCAATTAGGAAAAAATAGACATAAATCTCTAGCCAAAAAATGTACCTAGTAAATGTCAGATATTTCCTTATAAGGGGAAATAATTGATTATTGTCACATCAAAGCAATATCACCTTTAGAGGAGAGGGGGGAAATGTCAAGCGGGTTCATAAAAAATCTATATTTTTCAGTCATATGAGGCACATTTAATGGTACCATGAGGCCAGGAGCAATGCCAGGAGGTTTTGTTAATTTCACTACTTTCTTCTTTTGTTCAGTCATATCTGATTCTCAGAGTCCCTGCAGTTTTCTTGGTAAGTTTTTCAGAAGTATTTGCCATTCCTAGACCTGACAGAAATGACTGACCCAGCTTTGTGCCTAAACTTTCAAACTTTCAAACTTTAATGGTATTTGTATGCTGCCCACTCCCTAGGGACTCTGGGCGGCTCACAGCAAATAAAAACAACAAATAAAAACATTTAAAACATTTAAAATTACAAAATTAAAATCAACACAGCATCCATTTCATCGAATGGGGCTGGAATACTCAACAGCCCCAGGCCTGCCGGAACAGCCATGTCTTAGTCACTTTACGGAAGGCCGGGAGGGTGGTGAGGGTCCGGATCTCAGCAGGAAGCTCGTTCCACAAGGCCGGTGCAGCTACAGAGAAGGCCCTCCCTCGGGAAGCCGCCAACCGGCATTGTCTGGTCAACGGCACCCAGAGGAGGCCCAACCTGTGTGATCTTATTGGTCGTTGGGAGGTAAAAATGGTTCTAAAACTCATAGTCTCCCAGTTTCTAGCCTGATTCCCTAACCACTACCTCAAACTACCTTACTTACTACTGTAGGGCTGAGATTTGCTATGAATATGTTTCAGGATTAAGATAATAAACTGAGGGTTAGCTGTTTATTTAGCAGAATTTACTCTAGGGGAAAGTACATTATTTTCAATGCTTCCAAGAAATCATATTTGAAGGTTGATCTTTAAAAGTGAATGCAACGTAATGATGCCAACTTTTCCTGCAATCCAAAATAGCTCTCGTCTTTATACCTGGTTTATTCAGATAATGTTCCCTTTTGTAGATTTGGAAGGAGAAATAATTCTGTTCTGATCATGAGGCAATTATTTCACACCTTGAAGTATGAGATTTGATTACCCTTATTAGCTGAGCTTCTGTAATTATACAGTTCTGTCCACTCTCCTACAATTACCATGTTTCTTTCCCTTTTTCCTTTTTCTCTTCTTTTATGGAAAAATAAATGTCAATTGTCTGATCTCTTGCAGCAATCACTAAGCTCCTGCAGGGCTAATGCTAGCCTTTGTTCTTCCTGTTTTCAACTGAAGCCTTTATAAAAGATACTATATATTGCTGGGGATTTCAATTTTTAGATATATAACTTTTGTTGTACTCTTCATAGAATTAATATCACTAGATTTCTAGGACTATGAAAAAGTACTCCATGTTATTGGTTTGTCTTTATTCAGAAGAGAGAATGTCAGAACACCCACTGATGTTTCTGTTTTGTTCTATAGCATGTTCCATTATGTGAACAAGCTGTAGAAAGCAATTATCCTTATCTCTCACTTATGCTGTGTTCATGAGTACCTGATAAAAATAAAGTTAGAAATAAAGTTCTCCTAAACCAAATTCATAGAAGAAATTTGGAGACTCCTACAAGCTTACTGATTCCAAGATACCAGCTTTTCTAGAGACTCAACTTAGGGAAGTGTTCTGACCCCACTCTTCATACACCAAAGCACGCCGAAACAAAGATACTTTAAGGATTTATTAACACACAGACAAACCTTGGCAGCAATCCAGCACAGACTAGACCTTGGCAGCAATCCAGCACCGACTAGACCTTGGCAGCAGTCCAGCCTGCCAAGATAGCCATGATAGCTTCTCCAGCACTAGTAAATACATTGGTTCCTGCGATGAGCTTGTGGAAAGCCATTCCTTTTATACTCTTAAGAGGAGCCTAATTACTACCAGCTGAGTTCAATTATCTCCTGTAACTGCGTAACTGTTCTTTATGCCTATTAGCCCTCCGTTGCCGGGCATCCAGGACCAACTCCCTTGTCTCCTCCCCACTGCTCCAATGCATGATGTCAGGATCACACTCCCTTGTCTCCTCCCCACTGCTCCAAGGCTTGACTTTGGAAGCACACTCCCTTTGGCTCTCACTGCCGCTCCAGGCCTCAGGCGCCTTCTGGTGGCCAACCAGCCTCTCTGCACCCTGCTCAGAGTCAGAACCCTGTCCAGGGTCCTCCACATCTTCCAGAGCCGACTCATAGGGCACCTCGCTGTTGGAGTCTGGTGGCAGCTCCAACGGCTCCTGCTGGGCCACAACAGGAAAGGTATTCATTCATTCATTCATTCATTCATTCATTCATTCATGCATTCATTCATTCATTCAATTTATATAGCCACCCATCTCACATATGTATGTAGAGATTTGTGATTCAGTTTCATGGCAATCTGGTGCATGGGTCTCAAACTTGCGATGTCAGGTTGCCATCACATGATGTATTGTGACTTTTTCCCCTTTGCGGAGCTGTGGTGGGAATGGGCCGCACATGATGCATCCAACCCATGGCCCACCAGCTTGACACCCCTAATCTAATGGAACCACCCAATTAGATATTCAAATGAATTTGAGATATCAAATTTCCCTAAAATGAGATTTGAGAATTTTATGGATTTTCTAATATTTTCTGGGTTTGAAGGATCAAAAAAAATATATGTTCTTTCCATTTGGAACTGTGGTGGATCAATGGTTAGAAGGCACCTGCCTATCTTTCTCCCATCTGTGTCCTTTTGGCCTCCTCCATTCTGAGACTTACCATTTTCTTGTTCCTGCTGCTGATCAGCTAATCTAATTCATTACACTATTCTTTCTTCCTGGTATTCCTGCACCTTAATTATTGCCTTTTTGTTATAAAACTAGCTAAATCAGCAGTGGAGGGTTTCTCAAGTTTCCTGCTATTCATAATTGAAAGGGAAGGTTGCTGAAGCTGGGATAGAACTAACTGGAGCAATTTAGCTTAAACACATGCTGTCTATAGTGAATGAGGTCAGATTTCAAAGTACTTATTATCTTCCATGTGTGTTTTCTTTCCCATTCAACCTTGCATGCTGCAATTGTATGATCCGAATGGCAAAAACTGTCAATGATTATAACAAGTAATTATGTTGATGTCAAAAGATGATACATTGTGGTAAATTCAGGATATATTTGTTTATTAACAATATGACAGTCAAGGAATAAGAATTTGATAGCAAATAAATCCATGTTTCAAAGGACAAGATTGAGCTAAAACAAAAGGAATAATCAGGTCATAGTTCTTTTGATCTATGTTATCTTTTGATATTCCTTTCCATTTAAAGATTTAATTCAAAGGGATAAAACCACAAAGAATTACTAGAATCATCAATGTGGCTCCAGTTTAAATGTATTTCCTTAGTTTTCTCTGTCTTTTCACTCCACTTATCTCACAACATTTATTTGTTGCTCATCTTGTATCCAATGACTCAGGGCAGTTTACAATACAAAAACATTAACAGATAAAATCAAGGAGACGATATGGCAAAGAAGCCAGACACATGGGAAAGGTAGCATTAAATTTTAGTCAGCAACCTCCAGTAAGAAGCTCGCCCATTGGGCCCCCAAGCCATCTGGCAGAACTATGTATTGAGGCACTTTTGAAATATCAGGAGGGTTGGAGTCAGGGAATAAGTATTTCCCGAGAGCATGAGTCATGGCAGAGACATTCCTTCTCCTGGATCCTGACAGATCAAAATCCACCGACAGTCATGAAATAGCCTCTAGCAGCTCAGGAAGGGAGATTACCACACAGCAGGAGTCTGCTATACTAGCAACTGTCAGCGTTCCAAGTATCATGTAGAATTAAATCAGAGTCCAAGGCAAAACGATTCTTAAAGTTCCAATTTAATAAATCAGACATCTTAGCACATCTGTGGAATCCCAATTCTCGAAGTTACCTAGGATTCCCACCCAGTTGAAAGTTCATGATCTTGTCCCCATATCCACAAATCCATCACATGGTCCAATCTTCTTCTTCCACGCTAGCATCTCCACCCAGCTGGTTCCGGTCAGGTGCAGAGGTGCGGAGACAAAAGATGATCTTGGGCTTCTAGAAAAGAATTACAACAACACATTCCACAATTCTATTCCTTTCTATTCCCCCCTCCCAACTACTACACTAATGAAACAGCATAACGAAGTAAAAGAGAGCATGGCAGGCCAAAGATCCTAAAAGGGATATAACTGCAGGCCTGACAGTAACACTGCCAACTGATCCTGTCAGCTTAACTTCAGAAATAGGGACTCACAATTAGAAACTTGAGAAGCAAGGCCTTTGAAAGACAAAAAAGACTTTCTGATTACCATTGCCCCTCTACCTCTCTTACCCTGGGATCTTAGCTGATGCCAAACCCTAAAGCCCAGCTGGGTACATCGCCAAGAGGGGCACTTGCTCTTCCAGTATCAGCCAGATCTTGGTGTTGCATGTCACATCAGTTCTCTTTCCCTCAATAATATCTTGAGTAAGGGTAGACTTATTATTGATCAATCTGGCATTCATGAGCAATAGCCAAACCTGTTAGGAACACAAGTTAAAATAGGGAAGAAAATGGTAAGTGAGCTGCCAGAAGACTGGAAAAGAGGTGATATCCTATATTCAAAAAGGGGGAAATAGATACAGGAAACTACAGACCCATCAGTCTGACCTCAAGGCCAGGGAAATTTCTGGAAAAGATAATCAAGCAATGAATCAGTGAAAACCTAGCAGCAAACAAAGTAATAACCAAAAGCCAACATGGGTTTGTCAAAAACAGGTCATGACAGACTAATCTTATTGCATTCTTTGACAAAGTGACAAAACTAGTGGACCAGAGGAATGCCGTTGATATATTGTACTTTACTTGGACTTCAGTAAGGCATTTGATAAGGTAGGCCATAACCTACTACTAGATAAAGTAGAAGAATGTGGGTTAGGCAGCATCACCACCAGATGGATTCGTAACTGGCTGACCAACCGCACTCAACGTGTAATCCTCAATGAAACTGCATCTACATGGAGGGAAGTATGCAGTGGAATACCCCAAGGCTCTGTTTTAGGCCCAGTACTCTTCAACATCTTCATCAATGATTTGGATGAGGGGATAGATGGGGAACTCATCAAATTTGCAGACAACACCAAGCTAGCCGGAATAGCCAACACTCCGGAAGATAGCTTTAAGATACAGAAGAATCTCAACAGACTTGAACACTGGGTGCTATCTAGCAAAATGAAATTCAATGGTGAAAAAGTAAGCTTCTACATTTAGGCAAGAAAAACAAAATGCACAGGTACACTATAGGTGGTACCTTGCTCAGTAGTGGTGATTGTGAGAGGGATCTTGAAGTCCTAGGGGACAACTACTTAAATATGAGCCAGCAGTGTGCTGCAGCTGCCAAAAAAGCCAACACAGTTCTAGGCTGCATAAACAGAGGGATAGAATCAAGATCACATGAAGTGTTAATATCATTTTTTAATGCCTTGGTAAGGCCACACTTGGAATACTGCATCCAATTTTGGTTGCCACAGTGTAAAAAAGATGTTGAGATTCTAGAAAGAGTACAGAGAAGAGCAACAAAGATGATTAGGGGATTCTAGAATAAAACATATAAAGAACAGTTGCTGGAACTGGATATGTCTAGTCTTATGAAAAGGACATGTTAACACTGTTCTGATATCTCAGGGGTTGCCACAAAGAAGAGGGAGTCAAACTATTCTCCAAAGCACCTGAGGTCACCAATTAGTGATTAGTGGAAACTAATCAAGGAGAGAAGCAACTTAAAACTAAGGAGAAATTTCTGACAATTAGAACAATCAGTGGAACTTGCCTCCAGGAGTTGTAAATGCTCCAACACTGAAAGTTTTAAAGATTAGATAATCTTTTGTCTGAAATGGTGTAGGATTTCCTGCCTAAGCAGGGGGTTGGACAAGATGACTTCCAAGGTCCCTTCCAACTCTGTTATTCTAATTTATAACTTCGGGACCTTTGAGAGTATACTGTCCAGAAACTGACTCAGCTCAGGGGCCTGGAACATGCCACCAATACTACACATCCGGGACTCTTTCCCTAACAACTTGTCCACTGGCTTCTGAAGTCACCACTCTAATATATTGTCCTGCCTCATATGCCCCAAGGTGATCAACTCTCCCTTCCCAATCTCCCTCTTATTAGAGCTAAGAGCTTTGCTATCTCCCGCCAACCAATCTCTTACATCTTGAGACATGGGTGGGGGGAGAACCCACACAGTGCTATAGCTTAAGCACTCAACATGATCTAGGCTCCCACCTCTCCTGTCTCTACCACCACATGTGCAACAACCATTCAAGAGAGAATCCACCTAACATACTACTTGCTCCTAGGTTCTTACCCTAGGAGCAGCACTCAAACACTTCTGGAGACCTTAGTACTTCTTCGGTGTACCTTTAGCTATGGTCACACTGCCCCCACTAATAACTTTTTAAAATAACTTTTTCATGAGAAACCAGATGAAGGGTAGGCAATTGATGATTATCTGGTTTTGTACTAAGAAGATATACTGTATTTTTCAGCGTATAAGATACATCATAGTATAAGATGCACCAAGGTTTTGAAGGGGCAAATTAAAAAAAAGGTTTTGCACTCCGCAAACCTCCCCAAAATGGCCCATTTTTTGCAACCCGCCCCCCCAAAGGGTATGAATAACCCTTAGAAGGCTTGTAGAGTGTTCGGGGGGGGCAAAAACGAGCACAAAACGGTCCATTTTTTGCTCATTTCTGCCCTCCCCAGCCCCCAGGAGCTCTCTGAAAGCCTCCTACAAGCTATGCATGGTCGTTTTGGTGAAGGAGGCAAGGTTTCAGGAGGCAAAAAAAATGCTGTATTCAGTGTATAAGATGCACCCAGATTTTCAGCCTCTTTTTTGAGAGAAAAAGGTGTGTCTCATATTCTGAAAAATACAATAATTGACATTGCAGTTAGAAAATAACATTGATAATACAGTACGCTGAGTCATACATAAACTCTGTGGGGAAATACTGCTGTAAGCACTGTTTAGTACTTAAACTAATATTTCTGACCTGCTATATTGTTGTATTGTGTCTAAAGTGTCTGGTACATATAATGTGCCAGACAATTTAGTCTAACAGAAATGTTGTACAGGAAATCATTTTATCTTTTACAGAAAAATATTTGTTTAAAGGTTGAGAAATTATATGAATAGTAATTTATTTCAAGGGCGTCTAGCTATGAGTTCAGGTACAATTGTTTGTTAACAGATTTGTTTTATATACATGGACTAAAGACTGATAATACTCTCCTTTTCAGCTAGCTATTGAAAAGTGTCTGCAGTGAAAACTGCAATCATTTGAAAGCAAAAGGAAAATGTAAAAGAAAAATAGCAGAGACCTATGGAGCAAAAATAATATGGAAGTAGCTTTTCAGTTGGAGCACCCTTAATTAAATGATGGTTGGTATTTCAAGGGCCATAGAACAACCTTGAACTTGCTCTGGGGCACTTAAAACAAAGCATGCTCTTTTAATGCCTTATGATTTTCATTAAGTCAAGATCTTTTTAGTTCTAATCAGCAAGTAATTTTATGATTTAGCTTCAAATCTTCTCTCTCTCTCTCTGCCAGACACACACACACACACACACACACACACACACAGAGAGAGAGAGAGAGAGAGAGAGAGAGAGAGACAGAGACAGAGAGAGAGAGACAGAGAGAGAGAGAGACAGAGAGAGAGAGAGAGAGAGAGAGATACACACATTCCTCATTGGTTCGTGCTTCTTGCATGCTATTGAAGTTCTATCATTAGCATAGCTTCAAGAGCAAAAGAGGTTGCTCTTGAAGACTACTTCTCTGCCCTTCATCTAATCACAACATTAATAGTTATTGGGAGACTTGTTGCTGAACCTGAACCGCTGAGATGGAGGCAGTGAAGTAGCAAACTGGCACTACAGGAAGGCTGTGAAAGACCCTGACCTCCTGAATCTAGAATTAATTAGAATTGGTGTATTGCAGTCAAGTATACACCATGACTTTCTAATTAAGTCTAGAAGTTACATATACAGGAAGGAGCATAGCACTACCTCTCTTCTCAAAATTATATATAACTTTAGAATATAACATATTTGGAAACTAAAACAAAACAACCATTCTCATAACTTATTTTAGTAAAATGTCTAATGCCAAGATAAATTGGAAGAAAAAAAATATGGAGAGTCTGATCCCTAAAGTTTTTGCCAGAATATAGGATTGTATCAATGTTTGCATGGGTCTGAGCAAGCTGGTGAATGCAAAAATAATAAATAATTGCAAAATAATATCCTGAAATGTTGACAAAGCATTGTTGTTTAAAAACAAAAGTCTTTAAAAGAAGATGATTTGTATTAGATAAGCAGAATTGCCAGTTCACCCCACTAATTTAATAGAGATCAAAGTCTTAATGTGACTTAACAGATAAAATTTCATAGAATAATAATTTATACTATGAAAGGGATCACTCACTGCAGTGTTTTTTGTCTTCTCTAATTTGGACAAAGCATTTATAATATAATTATATCCCTTTTAATCTGCCTGAATCTATGAAGCCTAACATCAGTTTATTTCGTGTGTGCGTGTGTGTGTTTGTGTAATGTGTACACAACTGAAATATTGGTGCCATAAAATTAAATAGTTTCTAAAAGGCAGGCTATCATATTAACAAAACTGTTTTTCATTAATTGTTAGTACCAAAAATGGTTGGCATTGTTGCCCAAAATGTTTCTACCATTATATTACTTTTGGCTATAATGATAATTTATGCAAGATTTTAGCATTTCTGATATTACTAGACATGCTTTCCAATGATTAAATATCACATAATAGTGTTGCTGGGTTTTTCCATCATGTTTGAACCCATCTTCCTAGTGCTATAATTGTAAAACTTCGACAAATGTTTTGCAACAGTGCAACATATGCAACAGTGAATTGTGTTGCAAAACAGCTGTAGACATTGGAGAAGGTAATTGATTTAGCACACTTCTGGTTTCTGGTGCCCCTGCATAATGAAAGGGCAGCAGGTCTGCATACAGACATTCAGTTGCTTCTACTACTTATAACATGAAGAACATTTTCCTAAAATTGCTTGTAATTTCCTTTTTTGAGTTTTGTAAGCTCATGTCACCAATGCCAGCAACTAGCCTTGTTTTCTATCAGCCTATTTTCTGGGTGTCTCCGATATTTCCAAGCATCTGACTTTTCTCCAGTGACTCTTGCTTTTACCTTATGTGCACAATTGATTAAGCTTTAGCTTAATTTCATTCCAGTTAGCACTATTTTGTTTAGTTCTGGATGTCTCTCTTTGGTCCAAGGTACTTTTAACAATTTTTTTCTGCATCGCAGTTTAGAAGTACATTTTTTCTTCATCAGTCATTTTTCAGTTTCAGCTTTTAGTTATAAGTTGCAAATGGGAAAACAATAAAAACATCAGTTTTTGACTCTACCTTTTAATATTTTGCCGACATTTGTCATTTGTGAATGTCTTCATGTCTATATCTTTACGAATGTTCAGCCTAGGAAGAAAAGGCATTTCTATTTCACTTTTTTGCTTTTTTGCGTGGGGTTAGCTTAGTTGACATAATGTTGATGGGAAGTCATTGTTTATTTTGAGCAGCAGAGTGTCAGATCCCTAAAAGTGATACTGCCATTCAATTGGGAGGAGGGGAACCTCGGAATTAAATCATTAGCTACATCTGAAACAACCGAGTTTTACAACTTTACAACTGGTTTCCTGTCACCGGGAGACTGAAGGTCCCAACATCTCTGGAGGGATGTTTATGGTAGCCATGTGGGATATATTACTTTGATATCTAACTAGAGATAGCCATGGGAACGTCTGCTTTATTGACTCCCAGGGCAGAAGAGTTAAGGAAGCATCTTCACACTTGTGTATTGGTCAGAATCTGCATTTGGACAAAGGGGAGGGGTCATTATCAGCTTAATCCCATTTGCATGGCCTAAAGGTTTTCAGATGCTGCTTTGCTTCTAATGGTTTCCATCCTGCTTGATTAAAGGTTCCTTTTGAAATAATCCGTTTCAAGGGTCTTTACTTTCTCAAGTTAGGAGAGGAGCCATTACACAGAGTGGTTTTGCACTCTCTTTTTTATCCTAAATGATGGCTCATTGAGTCTTTGTTACTTTCAGCATCATCATATCTGAAATTGTTGCAGATTGTTTCAGCAATTATAATTCCATTTTTCAGATAAAATTACAAATATAAATCTCTTGGATCAAATTTTGTAAGAAGCTGTGGGCCTTCCTGTCTCTTGTGTAACAGGAAAACAAGTTAAAAAAAGAGTTGCTCAAAGAATCATGGACATAGAAGCACAGATGATATAGCTATTCATAGTAACTTGAAATGGCTGAGTAAATATAAACATACTTTTCAAACAGACAGCTATTTAAATTGCCAAAACATCTTAGGGACATATTCACATGAGATTTGAACAGCTTGAGAAAGTGGTCAGATATGGATGATTCCATTCTATACCATACAATGGATGTATCTGCATTTGCAGAGCACTGAAGATAGAATACTTGGCTCATGTAATATTTGATTATTGTTTGTATAAGAGGATGAGAGACAGGTACCTTGGTTCATATAGTAAATGAATCACCCATTGGGAACTCCATATTAAAATAACATACCATATATGCAGCGAAAATCTGAAAACATTTAATACAGCAAAGTACTTGAGTAAAATGGTTTGGCTTAGATCAGCATATGTGGGACTGATTGGGGTAGATTGTAGAGGTGATACTGAAATATAATTTAATCTTATTTTACTTACCTCTATATCAAATTTCATTTTCATTTATTTTTATGGGACTTTTTATTAATAATTTGTGTTTGGAACTCTGTTCTTTGATATGGCCTATGGGCTAATCAATAAATGAAACGAAACTAAGTCCCAATGGATCTGGGTACTTGAGAGACCGCCTACTGCCAATTACCTCCACTAGACCAATAAGATCTCATAGACTAGGCCTCCTCCGAATTCCATCTGCTGGCCAGTGCCGACTGGCAACTACCCGGAGGAGGGCCTTCTTGGTGGCTGCTCCGACCCTCTGGAATGAACTCCCCATGGAGATTCGTACCCTCACCACCCTCCAGGCCTTCCGCATCGCTCTTAAAACCTGGCTGTTCCGACAGGCCTGGGGCTAAAGACTAAAGCCCCACTCGAATGGTATGACTGTTGTGCTTTTTAACGGTGTATGATCTTCATGTTATGTTTTGTAACTTGTCTGTTCCTCCCCTCCCTTGAATTGTGAGCTGCCCTGAGTCCCCCCAGGGAAAAGGGCGGCATACAAATAAAGTAAATCAATCAAATCAATCAATCAATTTCTATTTATTCTAGTACAGGATTTTTCATAGTATATTCTACATAAAAGGTAAGAATAAGAAGACAGTATTTAACTTTGTTGCATTCATTGAGTTTCTCCGTATTCTAACCTGGCTATTTCTACCTGGGCATCATACAAATTCTTCAAAACGCAGTGGAAGTGACCTGATAGTCCTGATTTACATAGTTAAGCCCTAGTAGAATAAATATAGGAAAATTAACATCATGCAATCATGGCAGGCAAGATAAAGTATCAGCAGGCTCAGGTGTATATCATAGCTCAGAGGTCCCCAACCCCCGGTCCATGGATTGGCACCAGTCTGCAACATGCCAGAAACCAGGCTGCACAAATAAGTGAAGCCCCATCTGTGGGATGCAGATAGCCTGCAAAAGCATGCCCATTGTGATTTGTAGAAACACCTGTCTCCACAGAACTGTTCTGACCCAGCTTTCCAAATATGACAAACCGTCTGAAGTTAACTCAAAGATTCCTTTATAAGGAGAGCCAACAGCCCTAGCAAACAGTTTCTCTCTCAACGCAGGCTAATAAATCCATCTGGCCGGAAGATGAATAGTTGTCTGCCACCTCTATTCCTCTCTTCCCCCTGCCTTTTATCCCCAGACGTAGGGTGGGGCTTTGCTAGCAGCGATGGCTTTTTCTTCCCAAGGATCGACCCATGGATTTCCACTGCTCTCCTCTGCCTTCTGCGCATCCACGCATCAGGCACTGGAACCAGCTGTTTCTTCTCTTCCTCATCAACCAGCTCCAGACCTGGGGACTGTTGATTCTCCTTCTAAGGGCTGACGGACAGTCCAGGCGCCACCTCTGTATCTTTCTCTCTGCCAGCTCTATTCCCTCTTCCCACTCGGAGCTCTCTGGTTGACTTGATGCTGACCCTGACTCCCACGCCACCACCTCCTCTGATTCGGCTGCTGGAGGGGCTGGTGGCCAACAGGCCATAATAAGAACGGCAAATGGAACTAGAAAAGTAGTAGAATATTCTGAAAAAGTTAGTCCACATTTATAAATTTCTTGCCTAGACAACGTAAAGTTTATTGTATATTTAATTTGCAAATTTTGTACAAATATCTTCCCTTTTTCCCATCATACTGTTATCAATGTGATAGCTAGTATGATATGATTAAACTGTTGGGAAGACAGGGAGATTCAGGTTCTATTCTACTCCTAGCCACGGAAGCTGTTTCAATGACTTTGGCCAGGTCATTAGTCCAACTTACCTAACAGGATTTCTAGGGTTAGGAAAATGCAAAAAGAAAAAGTGCTTGACTGAAATACAGGATAAAATATGTTTAATATTTCAATCTTAACTCACAGCAAAGTCATAAAAAGCCAAGGTAGGATAGCAGTCAATCACAATTAAATACAACAAAATAAAACTTAAATAGCACGGTTAAATCATTAATTATGTAAATAAATTCTATATTTATTTACACAAATATGCAAATTTATGGAAATGCAGTGTTCGGTTTTGCACTGGACCAGTCCTTTCTCCGGGACTGTTCCCAATCCGTGTTGAGGGAGTTGAGAGATCCAGCCCACAGCCACTTTGTGGAATGCTGCAAGGTTCAGTACTTTCTCCATTGCTCTTTTATGTCTACATGAAGCTGCTGAGTGAAATTCTTCATCACCATGGATTGAGCTATCATCAGTGTCCTATCTCCACCCCTGGTGGTCCAAGCGATACTCTCAAAGTGCCTGGAGGCTGTAGGGGCCTAGATGAGGAAAAACAGGCTTCGGCTGAATCCTGGCAAAACCAAGTGAGTGTTGGTTCCCCACCCACACTAGCATGGACAGAATACTGTGCATCCTGTCAGTTAAGGGACTTTGGCAGATGGCATCCAGAAGAGTCCTCTCTGCCAGGGCTCCTGCCCTTTGGAACATCATACTCCAAGAAGTGAGATTGCTTTCACCCTCCTAATTTTTCATAAGAGCCTTAAAGCCTAGTTCTGTCATATGGCTTGGATTTCCAATAGAGAATTTTTCATTGGAGATTTGGGTAATTAAAAAAATAATCCAACCTCCTCCCCATATACCTGGCTCTCCCCGTTTCCATCTGGTGTTAATGATTTTATTTTGTCTGTTCTGTAATTTTATATTCAGTTATATTAATGGTTTTAATATTTATTACGCTGTAAATCATTCAGGGTCATTTGAAAGGAGATGGTTAGCAAATAAATTAAATAAATAAATAAACAAATAAACAAACAAATAAAAATATACTTTAACCTTTTCATCAAATCTATCATTAACTTCTAATTATTTATTTATTTACTTATTAAAATATATACCAATGAACCAAAATCTACTTTAAAAATTGTTTATTTGCCACTGGAGGAAAAGTTTACAGACTCTTCATCTAATTTGATATTCAATGACCTAGATTATAGGAATTACATACTTCCCCTTCATAAATTATCCATGAGCAGCAAGAATAATAGAGCAGTGAATAACATGGGAGGTTTTTGAAATTATGATAACATTTTAAATAAATAGCTATTCCTAATAGTTGATAACATTAGTGAAAATGAAATCTAATGAGTCCCTTTTTGAATATTTTAAGTAGTACATTCAAGTATAGTTTTGCAATATGCACATATCAAAGGCCAATGTTATTTTGTGATTTTAGAAATGTACAAATGTGTAAACCCCCTTCCTAAAAGTTGGGGTCTCAGTTGTTCAAATTATAAAAAAAAATCTGGTGAAAGGATCTGCTCATAAAAATCAGAAAATGCTGGGTGAACTTCTGTGTGGAAACATGGGACACTAGCACTTTTTCACAAAACAACATGGATAATGCAGAGGCAAAGACTAGCAGCCAGATGCTGTACCCAAGCTAATGGAGCTTCTATGGACAAGGAGACACCATGGGATTATCCACTTGTGCTGAAAGAATAGATTTTTGCAATAAAAAGACTGTTGGATCTGTGGGAAGCCTGCTAAGAGCCATGGAAGAAGACATGCAGAACCTATTTAAGGACACTCGGTCTGCCCAATCTGTTTTCCAAAACATATATAATGTAGAAAAAATAAACTGTAAAGAGCAATAGATCACCTAAAACCTTTTGATCCAGAAAAGATTAAATAAAATGGAAATAACTAGTTATAAAATTTTAAAAGGATTAAATACAAAAAGGTAACTGGCATTTTAGAATAAGAAACTTAAAACACAGACTGAAGGGACAGGTACATTTGAAATAGTTCCACAATTCAAGTATTCTGTGAATTAAATAAGCAGACAATGTTTAGAAGAATGTTAAAGTTGTTAAAGAAGCTGATTGGTTAACTATATTAAATAATAATAAATAAATAAAGAGCCAAGTGGAAAAGAAGTTCTGAGACAACCACGGTTATACATATCTAGTGCAGGGGTGGGTTTCAGCCGGTACGCACCAGTACGCACGTACTGCTTTGTGAAATTTAGCATGCCTTCCCGTACCTGAACTTCTGGAAGTCCACTATCGGAATGCTCCCTCCCCTGGCCTGCCCCCCATCACTCCCTCTGCCCACCCAGTCGCTGCTGCTCGCCCCGCCTGTCTGCACCAGGCTTGCCCCGTCCACCCACTTCCTTTGCTGAAGCAGAGGATTGGGAGAAGCCTACATAGCATGTACTCTCTTCTCTTTCACAGTTGCCTGGTTTCCAATGGAGGTGGGGAAGAAATCAATGCATTTTTCTCCTTCTGCATGGATTTCCCCCCCCCCCCCATTGGAAACAAGGCAGCTGTCAAAGAGAAGTGAGTAGTGTGCGCCACATGGGCTTGTCCAACAGCTAAAGAAGGAACAGGAGATGAGGATTCGGCTGTTTTGAGAAGCCTATGTGGTGCACTCTCCCTTCTTTTTGACAGCTGTCTGGTTTCCAATGGGGGTGGGGAAGAAATCCATGCATTTTTTCTCTTTCTCTATGGATTCCCCTCATTGGAAATGAGGTCTCTCTCGCGCGCGCGCGTGTGCACACACACACGTGTGTAAGGGGGGACTGGATCAGCGGGGAGGCTGGCAAAAAAGAAGCCTCTGTTTCTCCGCTGCCGCAACTCGCAAAGAAAGGAGGCAGGGATGATGGCCAGCGCTCAGCCCCTCACCACTGTCCCAGCCAGCCAGCCAGCCAGCCAGCCAGGGCTGCACCCAGTGGGCCGCAGGGGCAAGCGGCAAATGAAGAGAGCACCGGCCAGCATCCCTGCCTTCTTTCTTTGCGAGCTGTAGCAGTGGAGAAACAGAAGCTTCTTTTTTGCCAGCCTCCCAGCTGATCCAGTCCCCCTTACACATGCGCCTTGCATTGCTGCAAGTGCGTGTGTCTGTGTGTGTTTGTGTGCGTGTGCCTTCTGTGACATACCCATCATCTTCAGATACCCACCAGGTCACCCTGAGAGCGGCAGAGAAATCTGGCTTCAGCAAAAGGAAAAAAAGCCATTTGAAATTAGCCCTCTCTGCCACTCTGCTATAAAGATGGGAACCAAGACCAAGAGATAACAGGACAACTAACCATATTTGGTTAACCCTCAGAGTGGTAAGAGGCTGAATAGAGAGCTCTATGAATTGGCTTGTAGGACACAGAATGCCATAATCACAGTGTTTCTTGGGCACCCGTTTTAGTTTATAGAATATAGCTACGAAAATAATTAGAAGGGATGTGTGTGAGAGAGAGGGGGGAGAGAGAAAGAGAGAAAGTAAGAGAGAAAGAAAGTAAGGAAGGATGGAAGGAAGAAAGGAAGAAAGAAGGAAGGAAGTGGGAGAGATACACACAGAAAGGAAGGAAAGAAGGAAGGAAGGAAGGAAGGAAGGAAGGAAGGAAGGAAGGAAGGAAGGAAGGAAAAAGAAAGAAAAAGAAAGTGGGAAAGAGAGATGAAAGAAAGAAAGAAAGAAAGAAAGAAAGAAAGAAAGAAAGAAAGAGAATTTATGACCATAATTGAGCCCAAAATTTTGGATGCAAAGCAAGAGCATTGTTAAGTGAGTTTCACCACATATTCCGAGTTGGCCATGCCCACCCGGTCACATGACCACCAAACCATGCCCACCTGGTCACATGACCAAGCCACTCCCACAAAACAGGCCACACCTACAGAATAGGTTCTAAAAAAATTTGAAACCCACCACTCATTAGTGGTACCTCACTACTTGTTATAAATTGGTTCTCGGAGGCACAAGGAATACTTAAAATGACAATTAACAAACAAACCATGTGATTAACACATCATTCTTTGTTTAGCTGGAAAGAGTAGCAAGTCACCAGGCAGCCTACACCATCAAGTTCTAATTTGCATGTGGAATACTAAATAAAGTATTACTGGAACAAAAATTTTGCTTCAAAATGAATCAAGTACCGAATTTGACAAGTTTCAAAACAGTCAAGTACTAAGGTATGACTGTATGGCATTATATAGGGATTGAAATATTATGAACATGGGGAAAACAGTTCCTCTTTTGTTTTTTACTATCCTCTTATGGATTACAAATTTGAGATAAAGAAAAATGCTTATTACTAAAGGAGGTAAAAGTTATAGAAAGGAAATTGTTGGACCACTGTAAAAGAAAATGTTTGTTTATGAGAAACATTGTACATTCATAGAAGAATACACTATTTCATCAACTAGAAAGATTATAATTTTAATGAAAAATAATCTGGAAACAGATTAGTCACAATAGAAGATAAAATAAATATTTTTGCAGAATATTGAATTTATTCTGGACTTTTTTTGCTAAAAATATAAAAACCTAAAATAATGATTGTTTTAGGATGGATGATTGAAAAAGTGTTCAGTATGTGGGTGAAGGGATTATGGTTATGTTTAAGAAGATAAGGGATAATAACTTTCAATATAACTGCTGTAATGAAAGTCAGAACTCACTTCATTGATTATATTTTCCCCTTTTCTTTTAACTGTATTGTTTCCTGTGGTTTTTCCTCTCCTTTCTTTTATATTATTTTAATTTTATTCAAGTAAAACTTATCAATAATAATTGTTCTGACCCCCCTCCATACACTGAGGCACTCCGAGACAAGATTACTGCTAGACAATTTATTCACAGTAAATTAACACACCGACAAGACTTTGGCAGCAATCCAGACTTCCAAGATAAAAAATACACAGGAGAGCTTCTCCAGCATTGGTATATTAGTTGAATCCTGCAAACAGCCTCCTCCCAAAGTCTCTCCTTTTATACTCTCTTGGGAGGAGCCTAATTACAACCACCTGGGTCCAATTATGTTCTGTATCTGCGTAGTTGCTGTTGTCGCTTATTTGCCTGCCTTTGCCTGGGTGTCCGGGACCAACTCCCTTAGCTCCTCCCCACTGCTCCAAGGCCCGACGCCTTCACCACTGCTCCAGGGCCTGACGTCATGGGCACAGTCACTTTGGCTTTCACTGCTGCTCCATGCCTCAGGCGCTTCCTGGTGACCTGGTCCCTGCTCAGAGTCTGAACCCTGTCCAGGGTCCTCCACATCTTCCAGAGCCGACTCATAGGGCCCCTCGCTATTGGAGTCTGTTTGCAGCGCCAACAGCTCCTGCTGGGCCACAACAAATAATTATTTAAAAAAAGAAAATGCAGGGTAAAATAGCAAATTCAGATTGTTCCAAAATGCACAGATTGGCAAACTGAGAATCAGATGAGAGGAACTAACAATTAAAGTTCCTGATAACTATTTGTCTGTTCAGTTTCTGTAGGAAAAAAGGAAGCAGGCATATTTTTAGATATACCACATATAGTTATAAGAAACTTACTCTGAAAAAGTCCATATCAGGAGAAGAGGAGGTTGAAGAAATTTCTCTATTATAAGCAGAAAGTGCAGGACTAAGTTTTTCTCACTATAGTTATGAGTGGGGGTGAAGGGTGAGGTTATTAGCCCAACTTGCATGCTTAAACTTTATTATTCTGTTAGAGATAAGTGAATTTATTTGTGGGGCCCAAAAGTGATAATATAACTATCTGAAGCCATAAGAAGAATGCCAAGATAGGAGCAAAAGTAAATTTGCTTTATAACATGTTCCCCAAATCTCTGCTGATGTGTTTTGTTGTTACTTTCATTAAATAAATTCATTGATGCATCTTTAGAATTTAGGGCAATCAAAGTAAATTGCAGACTCCCCTTTGATACACTATTTTCTTTCTCTTTGGGAGTTTGTTTCCTTTTCTTTATAATAAATTCTGAAATCATCCTCAGGGAGTTACTTCGCTTCATATCCTTGCCAGATTCCTAACCATATGGTATGCTGTTTTACTTTCTGCATCAAATCAATGATTATATCATTGAAAAGGTCTTGATTTACAATTGTCTTGTACTAAATCCTGTTTTAAATATTCCACTATATATTAATAGTATCTCAGATCATTTGGAGAACATGAGTCAGCAGTATGCAATTTGTCGGGAAAATTTAGAAGGATGTTCTATTGTAGAATTGCAGCAATTATCTCTCTAAACCTACAGATCATTTAATTCTCCTTTTTTCTGGCTCAAAAGTTCTAATTCAGTTAAACAATTATATGTTCAACTCCTATTAACTTTAAATTCAATATTATAGAGAGGAGATAATTTGGCGATCACTACAATCTCTTGAAATGAGCTCAATATTTCAAAAACTTCTATTTAGCAAAGGAGATACATAATCAATTCTACTTAGCCCGTATATATATTCACTCACCCATCCAAATAAGCAGAATCAGGTGCTCCAATCACTTCCATGGCCACAGGTGTATAAAATCAAGTACCTAGGAATGCAGACTGTTTTTACAAACATTTGTGAAAGAATGGGTTGCTCTAAGGAGCTCAGTGAACTCCAGCGTGGAACTGTGATAGGATGCTACCTATGCAACAAATCGTGACATTCCTCACTCCTAAATATTCCACAGTCAACTGCCAGCTATATTATAAGAACATGGAAGTGTTTGTGAATGACAGCAATGCAGCCACAAAGTGGTAGGCCACATAAAGTGACGGAGCGGGGTCAATGGATGCTGAGGCGCATAGTGCAAAGAGGTCGCCAACTTTCTGCAGAGTCAATCACTACAGACCTCCAAACATCATGTGGCTTTCAGATTAGCTCAAGAACAGTGCGCAGACAGCTTCATGGAATGTGTTCCCATGGCCGAGCAGCTGCATCCAAGCAATACATCACCAAGTGCAATGCAAAGTGTCAGATGCAGTGGTGTAAAGCACACCGCCAGTGGACTCTAGAGCAGTGGAGACGCATTCTCTGGAGTGACGAATCATGCTTCTCCATCTGGCACTGGATGGATGAGTCTGGGTTTGGCGGTTGCCAGCTGGGTTTGGCCCCTTAGTTCCAGTGAAAAGAACTCTGAATGCTTCAGCATACCAAGACATTTTGGACAATTCCATGCTCCCAACTTTGTGGGAACAGTTTGGAGCTGGCCCCTTCCTCTTCCAACATGACTGTGCACCAGTGCACAAAGCAAGGTCCATAAAGACATGGATGACAGAGTCTGGTGTGGATGAACTTGACTGGCCTGCACAGAGTCCTGACCTCAACCCGATAGAACACCTTTGGGATGAATTAGAGTGGAGACTGAGAGCCAGGCCTTCTCATCCAACAACAGTGTGTGACCTTACAAATGCGCTTTTGGAAGAACGGTCAAAAATTCCTAAACCTTGTGGACAGCCTTCCCAGAAGAGTTGAAGCTGTTATAGCTGCAAATGGTGGACCAACATCATATTGAACTCTATGGATTAGGAATGGGATGTCAGTTACAGTAAGTTCATATGCGAGTAAAGGCAGGTGAGTGAATACTTTTGGCAATATAGTGTTTATTTCAGAGATAACAACAATACAGAATGTGATCATTCCTTTTATATAGTAAATCCAACAATTTTTATTTTGCTAGATTCAAATTAAAGTACTTCAGTTAAAATGTTTAAAAAGAAAAGGAAGGTTAAGTTCACTAACATTCAAGTATTTTGCTGTTTTATCATCAGCATTGATGTCTCCTACTAATGTCATATCAGATGGAAATTTACTTTCCAATGTTGAATATGTATCAGAACCCAGGTATTCTGAGTTACTATTAATATACTGTATAGTGGGATATTTAAATTGCAGACTGAGCCTGGATTTAAGGATTGTTATTACTAGTGGCAGAAAAACATTCACCATTATTTTGCTGGGCTTATACTTTATCCTGAATATCACTATCAATGCAGAGGAATGCAATCAAAATTCATCTGCTCTACCTCCACATTGTAGTTCCTGTTTATCATAATAACTAACTTCCAAAAGACAGGAGAATTTGATTTCCCTGTTGGAACAAAACCTGACCCAAATCCTACGAAATTAATTATGTCAGCCTGACTTTCTAGAATTCAGATATTTCATAATACACTATAACTGTGATGGTGAACCAGGTGGCACATGGAGCCATCTTTGAGGGCACATGAACCGTTATCCTAGGTCAGCTGCAGCGTGCATGCATATGCCAGCCAGCTGATTTTTGGCCTTTGAAGGCCTCTGGGGGGCTGGGAGAGCCTGTTTTTGCCCTCAGGAAAGCTTCCGAAGCCTGGGAAGGGTGAAAAATGGGCCTACCACAAGTTTGGAAATGCTCATTTCTGGTTTCTGGGGGGGGGACAGGGAGGCTGTTTTTGCCCTCCCCGGCTTCAGGAGGGGGGTGTCATGCACACATGCAAGGGGACAGGGCAGTTGGGGGGGTCATGCATGCGGGGGGTGTTGAATTATGGGTCTGGGTATGTGTGTGTACTTTTCACATCCGAGCAAAAAAAGATTAGCCATCACTGCACTATAACATACAATTTTAAGAATTTTGAAGCATCTTTATCAATAATTGAAGCATTCCACTCTAGTATTCCAAGCCAGTCTTGTTATAAATTGAAATAAATAACTATCAAACCACCTGAAACTACATGGCGTAATTGTCATCTATTTTCAAAGTGTTTCCTAATCTTAATAAAACCAGATATAATCATGGTATTTACTAATTGAACTAGTGATATCAGATGCATGGTGGGTTTATCTCTTTATGTTCCCATAATGATTTCATGCTTATATTGGATTTGATCAGGGAATATTTATTCAAGTTGTTTAGTTTGACCACATTGCTTTGTTTAATGAACTGGTATGAGGACTTAGATCTCCTAATCCCAAAATTACAGTGATTAGATCTCAAGAGCTGATTGTGAGAACACTTGTTCTGACTAAATATCAAGAAACATACATTATGCTACCCTTAAGGAGTTAAAGCCATATTATTTATTTTCATAATAAAGGTGTATCTTCAAGACTTAAATCTGCTTCCCAACCATGGCTGTAGCATCTAAATCATCTTTTTCTTGAAGGTGATTATTGCCCTTTTGGTTATATTTCCCAATATTGCTAGGTTTACTTTTGACAATTACCTGATCCTTCCAAGTGGGGAGATCAGCTGGATATATCATCAGATGAGAACTGTGAGGATGTGGAGCCAGAGGCATCTGAGGACAACAATGATTCAGCAGTGTTGGACCTAATAACTACTCCAGCTGAGACAGATCCATTAAACATCCAACAGAAGAGGGCTGAATTCCACAGGTCTGAGAGTTGTGCCAAGAAGGAGGCCAGTAGGAGATCAGCAGGCGATAGCTCAGTTGTGCACTGAGTTCAGCATGGCTGATTTATTGGTTTCACTCAGTGGGACAAAATGCTGAGGTCACCTTTTCAAGCCTTAGTCCTGTTGTGCTTAGCTTGCTGTGCAATGCTTAGAAATCTGGAACCCACCATGATTTCTTTCTTTCTCATGGATTTGTTGCTTGATTGTAGAGTTTCTGATCTTGATCCATGCAAAATCTGTTAATAATAAAATTATTTTTCTCCCAGAAGACCTTTCAGCCAGAGATTGTATATAACTGGGACTGTGGTAGACATCCAGTTGTTTTGTCTTGATAGTCTGCAGGGCAGGCAGCGAAAAGTTTCTGTTGATTAGATGCCAATTAAAGAAATGTTGGGTTAGAAGAAGCTTGGATTGCAATTGGTAATTATTATTTATTAACTTACTAATTCTTCTCTTACCCCTGAAAACATTTATTAGCCCTTTGTTCAGATATAAAACTCCTGTAATAGCTCCTCTCCTAACTTGAGAAAGTAAAGACTCTTGAAACGGATTATTTCAAAAGGAACCTTTAATCAGTCAAGATAGAAACCATTAGAGGCAAAGCAGCATCTGAAACCCATGCAAATGAGATTAAGCTGATAATGCCCCCCTTTGTCCAAATGCAGATTCTGACCAATACACAAGTGTGAAGATGTTTCCTTAACTCTTCTGCCCTGAGAGTCAATAAAACACACGTTCCCATGGCTATCTCTAGTTAGACATTAAAGCAAGTTATCCTACATGGCTATCATAAACATCCCTCCAGAGATGCTGGGACCTTCAGTCTTCCGGTGACAAGAAACCAGTTGTAAAGTTGTAAAACTCAGTTGTTACAGATACAGTTAGTGATTTAACTCCGAGGCCCCCTTCTCCCAATTGAATGGCAGAATCACTTTTAGGGATCTGACAACTCCTGTCAATGATTACATTGGGAACATTTTACCATAAAATTACAGAAATATTATTGAAATAATTCCCAAGATGTCTTGCTTAAATGTTAATTTAATATACAATTTATGCTTATCATTAGTTATCAATGTTTTTGGTGTAGCTTCATTATAATGCAACTATTCCACTTTTCAAAATTGTTTCTTTGGGAAGTCAATCTGAAGTAAAATTTGAAGCAGCTGCACAAAATATTATTTTGAGTTAACCTCTGGAGTTTGGGAAGTTAGATAACCCAAGTTTACCTTCCAAAAGTTGTCATAACCAGATTATGTGTAAAGCACTTTCCCTGATACTTTTCAAGAAAACTCAAACTATGATTTACAAGTAATGGTATTTAGATACAGTATGTCCTAAAATGTTTGGACATGGTGCTGCTGGCCTTATTATTCCTGTTTCCTTTGTTGGTTACTGATTGCTTTGGTCATCATAGACAACATTTTGACTGTTGCACATATCTTATTGTTTATGCTCAGAAGCTTTAAAAGATTGTTATAATTCACTTTGGTAGTACAATAAAGGATACAGATGCTTTCCTCTTCTTGCTTTTCTGTATTTGATTTTCCATCTTTGCTCTCTTGTTTCTTAATGGACATGTTTTCAGAATTAGGATGTATAGCTGGTATAGGGCAGTTTGTCATCTACACTTCCCTTTGTTTTCATTAGTCCAATCTTATTGGGCACCAACTTAGTAATTGAAGTCAGGAAATCATTAGACAGAATGATATAAATGTTTTTCACTTGTAATAGTTCAGCTGACCAGCCTATAGTGTAATTATTAAAAGCCTAATGATTTTCACTCAAAATTATTATCTTGTATATAAAAAAATTCTTGTGATTTCCTTAGGTTATGCTGATGGTGAGATCATGATCATATGTTTAAAGGGACCCTTGAAATATGTTTCATATTTCACATTAATTATATTTAATGTTCGGGTTTATGTATGATAATGATGTTTGTGCTATTGATACTACTATTTGGAGAGTTCCATTTTTATGCAGTTTCTGTTCGCCAGATTTAACTATTTCTCAGCAAAAGCTATTTTAGCTGCAACATTAGAAGTATTTTTATTTGAAATATAGGACCAGTAATAGGGGGTTAACAGTCATTTATTCAGCATATAATTTTCTGTCCCCTTTTATTTCATGGCAATGATCGTCTGCAAAAGTTCTTTGAAGTTTAACATCTGGAGAAGAAGATCAGTTGGTTTTCCCTCACCCACCCACCCTGATTTAATGTATACATCAACATCTTCAGTTAAATGCATAACCCAGCCACACCAAGAACCAGTAGTTAAATGCTTTTTCTAGATCTTTGATTAGGCTCTTAAAACGATTCAGCAAACCCCTCTACAGAGAGATAAATCTGATACTTTGTGAGCTCTGTCTTAAATTACACTTTTTAATATGTATTATTTCTGGCTAGTAAAGCAGCACAATTTAATCAGCAGAACTTCACAGCCTTCTGTCTGTTTGTAGTTTCCAAATGAGAGCATAAAAGTCCTAATGTGAAAACAACAGCTGTGGCCTTCAGCTAAGTTGATAGAGTAATGGAGCAATGTTTATCTGTTTCTTTCAACTCTTCCCTCTTAGCAATCCAAGATAAAAGTTTCATAGTTAATTACAACAATAGCTATCTTCACACCAAACTGGATGTCTCAGGTATATATCTAATTATTAAATTATGCCTAATGAAATATTTGGGAAGTCTCTTAAAACTTATAACTACAATTCAGCAACGCCCCTCTGAAGAGAGATATATCTGATAATTTGTTAGCTCTGTCTTAAATTACACTTTTTAAGTGAGTCCCTGCAGTCAAGGACCTTTAACATAAAACAGAGATGGAATGAAAGGACTAACCCTAACCCTAACCCTAACCCTAACCTCACCCTAAACCTAACCCTAAACCTAACCCTAAACCTAGCCCTAAACCTAACCCTAAACCTAACCCTTACCTTAACTGAAATCCCTAAACCTAACCCTGAACATAACCCTTACCTTAACTGAAATCCCTAAACCTAACCCTAAACCTAACCCTTACCTTAACTGAAATCCCTAAACCTAACCCTAAACCTAACCCTTACCTTAACTGAAATCCCTAAACCTAACCCTGAACATAACCCTTACCTTAACTGAAATCACGCTTTTGTGGGCGCGGTTGTGTCAGCGCATTGTTGTGGGTGCGTTTATGACATCACAGTTTTTGTCGCCGCAGTTTCATCGGCGCGCTTTTGTCGTGCGCACATTTGTTGAGTCACGCTTCAAGGGTAGTTCCATGTAAAGTGCATTCTATTGGTCCAATCTGGAAATGACTAGGACATGAGTGGCAATATTTAGGGTCTGCTAATCTAGGAGTAGGCAGAACTGGCACACAAAACGAAGCTGAGTAAAGATCCTCCTAGCCATGACTGTCACCTATTCATCACTTAACAATTCCATCCAGCAACAAAGATGGCACAGTCCTGGAAACAGTGGGCCCCCAAATGCAGAGCCAATGTAGGAAAAGGAGTGGCAGAACTTGAGGGCACAGTTAAAGAGGAATCAGTCTATAATCCGTACATAGCCACAAGTCAAGTAAGTTCAACCCCATTTGAATTACATGGACACTTATTTAACACCATGTAAATACTAACCAGTTGTGAAGATTCCCCTGCATAGGCTGTGTAACAATGAATCAATTTTGGACTTTCACACATGGAGATTGTCTTTCATTCTGGAGAGCCAGTTTGTCTTGCTATGGTTCAGCTGAAGCTCACATTCATGGTAGCCTTAATTCACTAGAAGCAGAGAGATATACCGTAATTGGGCATCATCAGTGTACTGATGATACCTCAACCCATATTGACAGATGAGTTTGCTCAGTGGTCTCGTGTACATGTTAAAGAAGAGAGGAGAAAATACCAAACCCTCAGTACCCCACATATGAAGGACTGATGACTGCCTGGAAAGTGCTATAAAGCACTTTGGGGCACTATATACAGTAAGTCTAACTGCTATTGTTAAGTGGTATATCTCTCCTCAATTATCACCACTAGAATATACCCTGAAGGGAGAAGACAAACTACCACCACATTCATGCCACAGAAACCCAATCCTTTGTGTCAATCTAATGTGTAACCTATTTAAATCTCAGATACAAAACAATCTTTAGTTTTGCACACAACAATGGTTTCCAAACAAGTGCCTTCGAAAGATGCCAGATTACCAATCCTGTAGTTTTCAAGATTACAAGAACTTTAGGGTCTTAGAATTCAAACATGTCTGATATGCAGTAAGTTGGAGAAAGCTGCATAAAGATATGGATTTTATCTGATCAGCAGACACTGTCTCTTTAAAATGAAATAGCTCAAAGGCAAACTGTTTTGGACTATTTATAACTATAGCCGTCTCTGAAGCCAAAGTATGTACCTCGTGACCCAGAAGCTACTTTAATTAGCCCCAGTTTGGAGGCTCATTTTAAACTGAAATTATGCCATGGTCTGGTGCTTTTAAATTAAACTTTAACTACTTAGCTGTGGAAGTGTATTTATTTTTGAAATGCCTTTATAATCAAATAATTAATAGATGACTCCCAAGGACCATGTTGAAGTGAAATGGGTGCAGGAGGAACAAAGACAAATATCATTTCAGAGATGGTAATCATAGCACTTAGAGTATTTCAGCAAAAGTTAATTAACAGAGTACAAAATGGATGATGGTTTCAAGCTCATGTCACATTTCCTAGTGTTGGTTCAATAAAAAGTACTATATCCATGATGGTGAACTTGTGGCACACGTGCCCGAAGTGCCAGGCATATGCGGTATTACCCATTTCTCTTTCAGGTTTCTGGCACGCATGCGCACATGCCAATCAGCTGTCCTTTGTGTGTGCAGCAGTGACGGAAACTGGAAGAGCTGATCTTCTGTTTTCCGGCATTAGCATGGATGCCGGCTAGCTGATCAGTGCATGTGCATGCACATGCATAGCCGTAACTGAAAGACTTGCTGCCTGGTGTGCATGTGTGTGCCGAAAACAGGAAGTACATTTTCTGGTGTGTGCATGCCCTCTGCGCAATTCCTCTCCATGGTTGCGGCCCAGAGGAGCCGCGACCATGGAGGAGTGTCGAAATGGTTTGCCATCACTGTACTATATGTTATCATATCTTTCCCAACTGACCCTGGGAGATTATAGTAATAATTATTTAGCAACTGTAACAAAAGCAGAAGTACTAAACAATATACAACACATTTCCTAAATTTAAAGAGGTATATGTAATCTTGGGTTTTTCCTTCTGCCTAAGCTAAATGACATAGAAACAAAAGTTACTGAAACTAATTGTACACTGATCTGAAGCAATCTCAGCTAAATCAAGGACTGGTTGTTTTCTATTCAAATTCTTCCATGAATTTTTTTTTGAAAATGTAGAACCTGGATTCCTTGCTCTTTCATTTACCACTCTGAACAATGCTCTAAAACTTTAAAAAAAATACACAGTGGCCTCCTTCAATAAAATTGATTTGACTATAAGTTCAAGGCAAAGGAAAGCAATTCATCTATAAAGATCAGCTATGTCAATTCAAGTTTCAATTCAAGTAAAGTCCTCAAAAGTAATATACTCTGTCTCTGTTAAGGCAGTACTGTGCCCCTCCCTGATCTTTAGTAATGTTTAAAATGCTCTTATTCTATTTTAATCCCATTTTCCCAACCATCTTGCTTCTAAAGAAATATGTTTTAATGAAAATTCATAAGGAGAGCTTCACAGGTAACAGTAGTGGCAAAGTGGTTAGAATGCAGTGTACTATTCTACGTACAGCTTGGAGTTTAATCCTGACTGGGATTGGTTGATTTAGCCTTCCAGCCTTCCTGATTATGAACTAGGAAGCTGATAAACAGGTCCATATTTATGTTCTGTTTCTATAACATTTGCATTGTGTTATAATTCAAGGCAATTTGAACATGTATTAAGAATAATGCTAAGTAGAAAAGCTTTGCATTTGAACTTCTCTTCACATGAAGAAGTGGGGAACATTTGGTAAGATAGTTAATTTTAATTAAATTTATGTTTAAAATGTTTGCTTTAAAGCTACATACAAAACTATATACAAAGAGCCATTGTAAATCTGGCTGAAGGTCTTCAGCATGCTCAATTAAATTAGGCAATGCAAAACCCCAGGCCCAAATCTCCATATCTTTAAATAGGCACATAGATTCTGGTTTTCTGGAAACAAGTTCATGGCTAACTTTTTGTTGTAAATTAGTCATATATAAAAGGTCAGTTAATATGGATCTTTGGCTATTTGATAAATGTCATGTAATATTTGACATTTGCTACATATTTTACACAACCTTGACAAGTGTAGGTATTTTCTGAATCCTGTTGTAACGGTGACAGAAGAGTTGTTTCATGATAGTATCATTCACACTGTAACAACACTGTATTTTTTTCTCTCCAGTTTTTCTAAATCAGATTTTCCATGCTTTATTCAAACTTCATGACACCATCTGGCATCCTAAATTATTTATTAGATCCCACTAAGTCAGCAGATTCTTATAGTGCTGCCACCTGATGCTGGTCCTCTGTGTCATGAAACTGGGTCCATTAGTGCCCTTTTAATTTTACATAGTTTCTAAAATAATGATATATTGTGACATCAGCCTGAATGGCACAACACTGTCAAAGAAGCACAAGAGGACTATTAGGAGAAGTTTCACTCAAGAGACTGCCAGGTCTGTATCAATTTCTGTATCTTTGTTACTTATATAGTTTAATATTGGCAGGTTTTAAATTGACACATCATATTTTTCAGAAGATAAGAAAGCTAATGAACCTCTCAATTCAGAAACCAGGGAATAAATTCCAATATTAGTTGAGAAAGGACAGATACAGACCATTTAGTTCCACAGCCTGGAATGAAAAATTGTCATCTGGTTCAAATGAAAAAGTTACCAGCCTTTGGACTGTTGATAATGGCATGTGGAGAGCAAAAAGACAGCTAGTTAAATAGGTGGGGGGGATTGCAAGGGAAATCTTTAATATTTGGGATATTTTTATATATATATATAATATCACTTTACCTGAAAACAAGGAATGCTGAATACTATGGAATATATTTTTGAATTGACATTAGACTGATTGAATGAACATATAAAATATAATATACTAATTACACCCTGTACATATATTTTTCTGTACAGCTTTCTGGTGTATATATGATAACCATGTGGAAAAAATGTTCACATACAGTTCAATTGTTCTTCCATCCTTATTGAACAAATATGATCTGCACAGATGTACTTTATTGAAAATATTTTTGGCTTATCCATAAAAAACAACAACAACAGAAGCCCATTATTCTGGTAGCTTGTTTTAAACTTTTTAAGAAAAATATTAAAATATCTATAGATTAATAAAATAAAGAGCATTGCCAGCAGAAATAGCAAGTCTAATTTTCCTCCTCCTTGGGCCTTCCTTATGTATTGTTCTACAACTCCTGTAATTTCTAGTCAATATTAGAGGAATTGTATCCTGAAGGGCACCATTTAATAAAGTTGATTGGAGTAATTCTTTTTTACCAAGTCTACTTGTGAAATCGTGCTTAAAATCCTTCACTTTTAATATTAAACCTTATCACTTAAAAAAAACAAACTCTTTTAGAAACATTCTCAATGTCACTTTCTTTCCCCATTGGATATTCATTGCTTTTACTCATTTGCTTTCATGTTGAATGCACCAAATAGCTCTCCTCAAATGAATACACTGTATTCGTTCATTTAGTCATTAAAGTAGAAAAGAATAAAAATACCACGATTAAGCAAATTAGAAGTTAAGATAGCATTTATACAAATAGGTTCACTGTAAACCTCACTGGGTAAACCTGGCCAGGAATCAATGCCACAAGGAGGTTAGGACTATTTTTTTTCACATTTTTTTAAAAAAGGATAAAGGTTTCCCCTGCCAGTTATACTATGCACCAACTCCAGAGAGTGGTGCTCATCTCCTATTCACACTGAAAAGCCACCATTTTACAAAGATGCTTTTGTAGTCATGTGGTAGGCATGATTATATGTCAAATATGCATGGAACTATGTTACATTCTCACCAAAATGGTACGTATTTATCTACTTGCATTTCCGTGCTTTTGAACTTCTAGATTAGCAGGAGAGCGGAGAATGTGAGCTTACACCATCATGCAATCAAACTGATGCAACTATCATAATAGAGTTTTACAAGTTGGATTGTGATGTAATCCTTCCCGTTTTATAATCATGTGGATTAGCTATCTGAACCTCTCCACATTTTTTCCTGCCTATTTTGGTCTTAGAATACATTTTCACATCATCATTTTTGTAACGAATCTCACCTATCTTCATAATCTTTTCCTTTCTATTTACAAATAATGATACTAACTTATTTATTTGTTATTTGTTTTTAAAATGTATTGGTCACCCACCTTTTATTTATTATTTGTTTATTCTACTGCTGGTAAAATGTATTGGTCACACATCTTACTACAAGATAACTCTGAGTGGGTTTCCATCAGAGCTGCTTCTCCAACAACAACAACACATTAAATCTTATTTCACACAATACCAACAAATAAAGGCTAAATAAATAAGGCTACAGTATCATTGTTGTGTGGGGCCATTGTAAGGGTACAAAGAAATATTGTTAGTCCTCATTTAGTGACAGTTCACAATTATAATAGTGAAAAGGATTGAATTTACAACCTTCACAGGTCTGTACAACAAAAGAAAGCTGAAGAAAGATTGTAAACAATAATCATAGTTTCACTTAGCAACTATTTTGCTAATTGATCATATTGCAGGTACCAGAGAAGCATTAATATGTTATTTAAATGACTATTTATTTTAAAGTGCTGGGATAGTAAATTGCTCTTTCTTTTGTCTCCACAACTTTTTATGGAATCCTTTTTTGTCTTTGTTGCTAAGTACTATTGCTTTGTCAAAATAAAGTGGGGGAAAATATCCTTTTCACTTATATTAAAATTCCTAATGCCAGAAGTCTAATTCATGGCCGTATTAAAAATGAAGTTCTCTTAATTAACATTGTGTCCTTGAATGTGATGGAGGACTGTCATATTGCTAACTCAATCAGTCTTGTTGGCTTTTATGTGAAGGAGAAGAGCAAACATCTTGGCCTTCAGCTGGGTAACAAAATACATTTGCTTCACTCTGCTTGAACTATATAAATCAACTTTCATGTTAAGAGTTCACTGTTTTTTCTCCATCTCATAAAAACTCAGTCCTCTCAAAAATACCGACCATTATTGAATTGTCTTAGGGCAACACGCTATCATATAATGCTCCCACTTTTCAGTACCTTGAGCATATAGTGGGATAGTAATACTTTTGAGTGCAGTTGTCTATTGTAATTCCAAAATATGTCTCGGATCCACACATGGCAAAGATATTTCTGTTTTTGTTTGTTCTAATAATATCAAAATCTAGGCTTAAGCATTATGCTGAACGGGTGGGTTGGTTCAATATGATTTCATGCATAAGCTTCAATGACTCAATTTTTTCCATCATTCCATACAAATAATTTTTCATTGTTTATTTGTTTTTCAAATTTCCGTAATGTCTATCTCATCTAGGTGACTATGGGAAATTTATAAACAGCTTAATAAAACAATATAAAAATGATGAAAGGCAGAGATAAAAACAAACTTAAGTTAAAAGTGAAAATCAAACTTTACAAATTCACAAAGCTAAAACTTAAGAAGGCAGAAGGGGTGCTCTCGAGCCATCTCTCACCCCTCACCCTTCCCATCGGATTGTATGTCATTCTTAGAACCCTATGTTAATTAGCAGACCCATGTCTTAATACTCTTCTGAAAAACAATGTAAACCATGAATGCCTAACCACAGTGGCTGAATTAACCTATCATATTAAACCAAAACAAAATAAACCAGTGTGGTTTGTTTAGGTTTTTTTTATTTATTTTCTAAAAATATTACTAAGCAATAAGAGTAGTAACCATAATATTACTAGCCCATCTGGTGTAAAGGTATATAAGAAAAAAAGAAAATGTAAAACTACTAATAGCAAATTGAATGGTTCAACAAACTTGTTTAAATGTAAAAAAAAGTTGAAGAATGTAACTCAACAATCTACTGTTGCAACTGATGTGCACATAACCCAAAGTAAATACAGAATCACTTAGCACAATTCAACAATTTAGTCATAGTATAAATATATGGCAAAGGGATAAAATGCCAGATCCACATTTCATGTTCTCCCTGAATACTCACAGAGTTTATACATTTTGTTTTTAACATGAAGGAACCACAAATACAAAATAGGAAAGGCGAAACAATATACCTTCATAATGGATAGCATCTTTTAGGGTTTGCTACTCTAAATATGGATTGATGTTTCATCTCCAGTAATACAAGCTACTATGATCTTTTACACAAAAACAGATTTTCTGAATAAGTAATGTGGTGTGAACTTTTTTCCTTCCCCAGTCATTGGGAGATATCTCTGATACTTTCAATTTTGAGTGATACGGTCTTTACCATTTTAATGAAGTGTGCAACCTATTGTGCAATGTCTAGTATAATTCTAGCAAAGTTTCAGAATCCAAAGCAGCATAAGCTTTGGTTTGATGCTTTGGTTTTACTGAATATTAAAATATCAGTTGACAGCTTTCTCACTTCATGAGATAAGGGAGAGTTTGCTACAACAGACTTTCCGAAAATAAGATTGCGAATAAAAGTATAGCACAGTGAAGATAAAAATCAGAACAGAGAAACATCTAGATACATCTAACATCTCTGCTAACTAAAATGCTCTCCCTTTTCTTCTTCTTCTTCTTCTTCTTCTTCTTCTTCTTCTTCTTCTTCTTCTTCTTCTTCTTCTTCTTCTTCTTCTTCTTCTTCTTCTTCTTCTTCTTCCATATCTGTCATTGGACATTGGTGATCATGTTGGCAATCCTATTTTTGTAAACAATTTTCTTTTTACAACCCTGTAATCCCTTTTATCAGTATTTAATATACATTCAAATGAGCCAGTCTGGTGTAGGGTTTGAAGTGTTAAACTAAGATGAAGGAGACTTGGGTTCAGATGCACTCTTTGCTATGGAAACTCACTATTCATTGACTCTTACACTAGCCTACCTCACAAGATTGCTGTTGTGGACCTAAATTAAAAGATCTCCATGAGAGTTGAGAAACTACCAGAAAGAAATCTAATAAATAAATATGTTCTTTCATTATTAATCAAAATTTAATCAGCTACAGAAAATTCCTAAGATAATTTTATTTCCTTATGCAATTTCATAACTTAATTAATTCAACAAATAAACCATACCATATCTCTGATGATCTTGCTCATGTAAACAATCTGCTTAGATTAAGAGTCCATTAAAAGTCCAACATTCCACTTACTCTAAAGGAAATAAAGTATTATTAACAATATACTGCAGGCAAGATTGAGTTTGTTTGATGGACAGATGAAAAATGCTATTTGAGCATAGAGATATGGCTATCAATCACTAAGACACCTTCTTTTCATAAGCTAGACATAATGTAGCTAGAAGCTTTTCATACTGAAGCTCCAGCTTGTATCTCTAGAGTTGCTTCCAGATAGTATAGTCAACAGAGTTAGGTGGAGCATTAGCCTGAATAAGATGATTTCTTTTGTATATATGTATATATTTTGTAATGAGCATTAGTATGTTTCCACTACTAAAAGTACAGCAGTGATGGGCTTATTCTAGTTTTAATGTGTTATATTTTAAGTTGGAAATTTTTACACCAGATTATTTATAAATTCATCATTGTTATTTATTATGAATGTAGTCCAAGTGGGTCCAGTTGGACTTGTTTTGTTTTTAGTAGACACATGAAGGTAGCCCTTGACTTATAACTACAATCGAGGCCAAAATTTCTATTCTTAAGCAAGACATTTGTTAAGTGAGTTTTGCCTCATTTTATGACCTTTCTTTCCACAGTTGTTAAGTGAATGCAAAAGGTAATCACATGACCTTGGAATACAGCAATGGTCATAAATATGAACCAGTTGCCCAGCATCTGAATTTTGATCACATGCTACAAAGATTGTTGCTCTGGGTCAGGGTGTTGCAGTATGAGCTATTGGACAAAGAGCCATTTTAATTTCTCAAAGGCTTTTTGGCAGTCCATTGTCCATTGCACTTTAGGGGTTGGTTTGCTTTTGGCTTTGTTGGGGAAGGCCCCATTTTTAATAATTCAGTCAGTGGGAGGGCAATTTCCACAAAAGCCAGAATGAACTGCCTGTAGAAATTGGCAAATTCAAGAAAGCTTTGTAGTTGTCTGCAAGTACTTGGAGGTTTCCAGTCTAACACAGCTTTCCCTTTTCCTGGATCCATTTTTATCCCCTCATTGGAGAGGTGCTAGATTACCCAGGTAATCTAGTGAGGTTTTGTGGAATTCACACTTCAACAACTTTGCATATAACTTGGCAGCTAGAAGTTTTTCCAGGACTTGTCATACCAGCTTCACATGTTCTTCCAGGGTTTCAGAGAAGGTCAAGATGTCATCAAGATAAACGAGCACTCCGCAGTACAGGTGCTCATGTAGCACGTCATTTATGTACTGCATGAAGACTGTGGGTGCTCCTTGTAGCCCAAATGGCATGACTTTGTATTGAAAGCTGCCAAGGGGGCAATTAAAAGCAGTCTTCCACTCATCCCCCTCTCTGATATGTATGCAGTAATACACCTCTCTCAAGTACAATTTGGTGAAGACCTTGCCTTTAAGCAAGTGGTTCAACATATCTTTCATGAGGGGGAGGAGATAGATGTTTTTCATGCATACCATGTTCAAAGCTCGCAGATCAACACAGAGATGAAAACCGCCATCTTTCTTTTCTCTGAAGAGCACTAGGGCCGCTACTTTCAACTTTGCTGGTTCGATAAACCCCCGCTTCAAATTGGTGTTGATGTACTTCCTCAATTTGGACATATTCTTGGGAGTCATAGAGTACATTTTCAGCTTTCGTAGGGTAGTCCCAGGTTTGAAATCTCTATTGCGCAATATATGAGCTGGTGAAGGGGAACATAGTTGCCATCTTTCTTACTGAACACCTCCACCAAGGCCCAGAAGTCTTTTGGTAATTGTTGGATCCCTTTGGTTTTGTCTCTGCTGCAGGTGCTGCAAATTCTGGGCCCTTGGGTTCAATTGTCCTTGGTTGGCCTTTGGCTCCACTGGTGGTAGTGGCCCAAATCCAATAATCAATTTCCTAAGGCCGTCTTCCCACTTTATCATAGGCATCCACTTGTCAAGCCATGCAAGCCCCAAGACAATTAGTTCCAGCATCTTTAGAGCCACAATGAATCTGAGGAGTTCATAGTGGTGGTCTATTTGTAACTTTACCAGTTTGGTCATTAGTGTGGCCAGGGTCCCTCCAATTAGCATTCCACCTGCTCAAACCGAATGGGATGGACTAGAGGTCTTGTGCATATGCCTAGTTGTTTTACAATCGACATGCTGTTTAAGCATCAGGTACAGCCGGTGTTTTAGAACTTGGCTTGGATGGTGCACTCACTATCGGGTCATCTACACTATTCTCTTCCTCCGAGGTTCCCCCATTGGTTGGACTTTCATCACCTTAGGTTGGACATCCACTTTCTGAGGTTGTTGACCCAGATGACTCTTTTCTGGTGGCTTCCGGAGTCTTCTCTTTACTGCACTGGCAGTTGGTGCACACGTTTGTGATAGTGGGGCAGGAGCTAGGCACTCTGACGCTCTGTGGCCAGGTTGACAGCAATGGTGGCATTTTATTACCCCCCCCAGGGAAGGAATCCAGTTGCATCTCTAAACTTAGGAGCCGCTTCATCACAATACTCCACTATCCATCCTTCCCCCTCATTCATCCTTTCTGCCATTTCCCCCTCATTCATCCTTTCTGCCATTTTCGAGATTATTTCTCTGCTGGAAGGTGGGGTAAGAGCCTGTTGGGGCATTACAGGTAGGACTGAAATCGTTGGGGGGGTCAATCCCTGGGTTGGCCCCTGGCCAGTTATCTGACATGGTGCCATCTGCTGAGGGAAGGCAGGCGCCCACTGGCATCTCTTCCATCCATGAAGCCCATCCTGGTGGTGCTTGATTCACAAGCTGCAGCCCAAACATCGGTGGCTGGCTAGGGGGAGATATGGACCAAGCCCCTTTTTGCTGGGGGGATTGATTTCCCCATGTTGGTGGCCGAGCAGACAGCCACTGGTATCTCTCCCATCCATGACCTGGGAAGAAAGTCCACCCCAGTGGTGCTTGATTCACAGGCTGCAGCCCAAACTTCGGTGGCTGGCTAGGGGAAGATATTGCCCAAACCCATTTCTGCTGGCTGGATTGATTTCTCCATGTTGATGGGGGATCTGTCTGTGGCTCAGCTGCAGGGTGATGGGTCATTTCACTTGTCGCTGTGTGGAAGGAATAAAAATCTTCTCTCCAGTATGTTGCAGAGCATCTGCTAGGGAAAGAGAACGTGGGCTGAGCCAAGCCCCAATCAGGAGGTCTTGAGTTAAAGCCAAGGTTGATTTCACTCAGGTTTGGCTGCACAAGTTAGTCTGAGAGGCTCCAATCATCTGGTCAGCTACTGGATGATTGCTTTTGTCTTCTCCAGCCATATGTTGAAACAGCCCTTTCAACCCCCTCCAGCTCTGACAGCATTAATCCAGAAGCCATAAATTTCCAGTTTTCCTCCTCTGCAGATTTCTTTATAGCTTTGGGATGTTTGTAGATTGTCTCCACACAGAGAAGCAACTCGTTATCTGCTACCATTCCCATGGGCTCTATCTTCATCTTCACTGATATTTTACGCTGGCCCGGGTCAGGTCAGTGATGGGAGTCAGCACCCCTCCCAGCACTCACGGCAGGGGTAGCTGGTAAAGTATTTTAATGGAGATTTGGGTTAATGTCAAGGTTCCAAATAACATCCAAAATTAAATCAGAGTCCAAGGCAAAGTATTGCTCTAAGTACCAATTTATTAAGAGAGTCATGTTGGCACATCTGGGAAAACCAGAATCTGAGCTTCCTGACTTTTCCCCACCTAGTTCAAAGTTCATGATCTTGCCCCACACCCACAAGTCCATCACATGGTCCAATTTTCCATTGTCATGCTGGCAGTTCCACCCATCCAGTTCCGGTCAGGTGCAGGGGTGTAGAGCAAAGGATGACCTTGGATTCTAGAAAGGAATTTTATTTTGACATCACATTCTACTCCTTACTATTCCCCCTCCCAATTCCCCACTAATGAAACAGCATAGTAGAATAGAATACTTGTGTGGCAGGCCAAAGATCCCAAAAGGAACCGGATGCAGGCCTGACAGTAAGATGAGGACTATCTGTATAGTGTTTTAGGGAAAACAGCCTGTTTGGTGCTGCTTTTTTTATATGTGCTCATTAGACTTTAATGTAAAGAAATCTATGTGTTTTTTTAAAGCATAATTATTGAATGAGTTCTCATCTGAAATTCTGTATGATTCTGCCGTGCCTGAAGATGAAGGAAAATTATTGTCACTGCTAAAATTTCTACATGTATGTGCTTTCCCTGCTTTGAGGCTGTTAGAGATGCGTAAGCTCCTGTTAAAATTGCAGGTGGTGACATTAAATGTTGTAGAATACCCCTTGATTGAAATAATCTGTCTATAGTTACAATTGTGGGATCCTTGGTATGCTCTGAATGTGGTTGTTTTCTTCATAGGTAATTTCATCAGTGCTAGTAGGAGGTGGGATTTACTCTCTGTTTATATGATAGTGGCTTATCCTGTCAGTGTTGGTGGGGTGATCTTGGTGGTTCCCTGATTAACTGTTGTTCTCTGTTAGGTTCTTTGACAGTTCTTTGATTGGGTTATCATTTGCTTCTTGATTGTTGGACTAATGTTAACCTCGGTGTTAGTCTCTGCTTATCCAGGGTTGGTTGCTGGTGAGGAATTGCTTTAATCTTTTTGTTTCCTTTTATGCTTGTTGATTGTCTCTTTTGAATAGTAATAGCACTTAGACTTTTATACTACCCCATAGTGCTTTACAGCACTCTCTGGACTGTACAGTCCTCTCTCAGCATACTGTCCCCAATAATCTGGGTTCTCATTTTACAGACCTTGGGAAGGATAGAAGCCTGAATCAAACTTTAGCCCCACCAGAATCAAAATCCAGATTGTAGACAGAGCTAGCCAGCAATGCTGCATTCTAACCACAGCGCCACCAGGGCTCCTGAATCATATGTAGATGTTGTTTATGTCTATGTCCTGTCGAGGGCCTATTTGTCAGGCTTTCAGAAATTCACTAGTGTTTTTTGGACTTGGCTTGGTCTAGGATGCTCATGGTTTCCCAGTTAAAACTATGATTAAGTCTGTCCATGGATTGTTTAATTAAGGAGTTTTCATCATGTCTTCTGACTGCTAGTTAGTATTTGCAGATGTTTTCTGCCAATCTTTTTCTTGTTTGTACTGCATAGTGGCTATTACAGTCCTTACACTGCATGTTGTAGATGTACTGTAGTGATAATTAAAAGATTTTCTTAAGTTGAAAAAAAGAATTTTCAGGGTACTTTGAACAATATTAAAAAGAATTGCAGCAGTTAAAAAAACCAGCTGGTAACATTTGTTTTTGTTTTTCTTACTTTCCTATTTGTTATTGCACTTAGCACATTTTTCCAAATAGAAAAAGTGGAGAGAAAGATTTATCAAAATATTTGTTTTAATTATGTATAGTTTGGACTGAATATTTTAATAGCAAAAGTGTTTAATAAACAAGGGACAAAGTTGCAAACAAGAGCAATATGTCAATTGACTGTCAGAAATAGGAGAAAGAGGCCTTCATGGTTTGAACATGGGACTAGTATGGTTTTTTTTTAAAAGTACAATTTTGGCCTGTAGAAAGATGACAAATTTATTTGATCATATGCCTCACACATCCAATTTAATAAATATAATTGTTTCTTTTTGATAATATGGAGTGGTGAAAAAGGGATTAGTTGCATGCCTGATATAATGAATATTCAAATGTTTGGGGCGTCTTTGTATCATATTTTACATGAGTAAGGATCCAGTTTACATCCATGGTTCTGTATGTATTTTAATATGTATTTTATTTATTCTACAAATTTACAATCTAATTATTTTACTGTAAAATGAAAGGATCATGGAAATCCACAAGTCAGCTCCTTCATAACACAATCTATTACACAAGTCTGTTGAATCGCAAGTGTGCCACCGTATCATATGTAGGTGTTATAGTACAGAGAAGGGAATCCTTAACAGCTACCCATCAGGAAGAATTTAATCTTAATGCAAGAAGGTATTCTTGAAATTCCTTTCAGAGATTTTAGCTAATCTTTTGAGACTAAGTCTGTCGATCTACACATTTCACTTATTTTTTATTACTATGGATAGTTCACAAAAAGAATCCAAACTTCTTTTAATATTCTAGAATGATGGAATCTGAAAAATATTTCTTCCACAATGTATCCCCTCCCCCCTTTTTTGGTAAATCTTTTGGGAGACTTTACTTCATGGGACATGTTTCGCCACTGCTTTATTACCTGAAATTAAAGGAAAACTTAATTACTCTTAAATAATTTTTAAAAATACCTACGGTAATAGTATTCTAGGTTACATTACAGATTATAATGCTATTTTCAATGGTTAAAACTTCCTGATTTAAAGTTTATACGAAGCACGCGCTCAGCAAACCAGTAGGAACGTCGGTAGTAACCCACCAGTGGCAGAGACTACTGATAAGCAATTATATACTTAAGGGAAACTGATGGAGGGGGCTTTCAGAATACTGGGTTTAGCTTTAGAAAACAAGTATTGGTACCATTTGAGAAAACTGGGCTAAGTCATATACCAGATGACATCAACCATTTATTGAACAGTTGTATGATATTAATACTATTAGACATTATATTAATAGTTATAGTCATAGTTTGCATCTAATACTCAAGTAATTTCTAAAATATTTTCCTGTTACAGTGGCTAGACTCTGATATTTCAATATTTTCAAATGTCCTATTTTTTCTTTCCTCAAACAAATTGACTTAAATTGCCTTGTCTTTCATTTAATCCTTATCAAAATAACAAGAGGTATGGTGTATATACACATGCACACATACATTTTCATGCTTTGAATTAAAATTAAAAGAAAACTCTAATATTACCAGTATCAAAATTTAAATGCCCCAAAATGATTTGTCAGTTCCAAGATAGACAGTTATGTGAGTAAAGACTCAGAAAAAGAAGAGCTGGGTATGCAAAATGATAAGAAAGAATAAAAAAGTTTTTTTCATGCAAAGAAGAAATAAACCTGTGATTTATTATTTTGATGATTAGGATTTTCACTTTAAGGTCTGATTATTATTTTAAATATGGCAGTTTGACATCATACAGTAAAGGATTTCACCCTCATACCCTATCAGCTGTGGCTTACTAAATTCTGAATAGAATACTGTAATATTTTCTCTCCTTTTCTTGCCATCTACCATGGGGAAAAAACTATGCTATTGGACGATCCCCAGAAAAAAAGTCTGCCAGCTTTTCTTGCTGTATCTTTTTCATAGAAAGTTATACTATTAAATAATATATGCTTGAAACCTAAATTTTCAAGTGTGATTGCTATTAGATATTGGTTATCCCTTTGATAATCATCATTCCAGGGAAACAAGAAAATAGGTTATTAATTGTTTGCCACTGAGTTGGCAAACAAAAAAGGTTAGTTTTCAACTTTATTATAAATGTTCTGTTATAAATTATAAATAGCAGAATGTTGATACTCATAACATTATGTATGATATGAAAGTGATATATTGCTTTGAAAATGGGAAGGTTGCCTAAACAATGCTGTTGTATATGTCTTAGACAATATCCACATAAAGGCATTATTTTTGAAAACTGACAGTTGTATATATGAATGATACTGCTATGAATCACATACCATATGGTAGTTAGTGATGTGCAGTGTTTCCAGAGTATGTGACACTGACAATATCTCTATAAACCAATCCGTTGATTTAATAAGTTAATATGATGGCTCTGTGTAGAATAGTAATTTGTGTATTGAGATGACTGTGAAACTCTTTTTGTTGTTATTGTTCACTGTACTGTAGAAAATAGACGAAAACAGCTACTATTAAGGTTTCTACTAATTTTTCAGAACAATAAATTTTAAGGCATGAAAAACGCGGATTAATAGAGGTTCACCAATGTCTGTTCTGTGATGCTCCCTGAGATTTTGCTGTACACACACACACACACAAACACACACACACATAGTTCTGCAAAAATATCTTCAGGACATTTTACCTCTTAGGAAAGATAATTTTCATTACCATCTTTGTTTAACTTACCTAAGTTGGCTTCCTCTAACAAATAGAAATCCAAAGTATTACGATTGCTAGTGTTATGTAAAATGTATACAATAATATTTTTTTTAAAAATCAGTTGAAGAATTCAATAGAAATAGACCTCCCAGTTATGCAGGAATGGAGCAGGGGGAGGGTGGGTAAGTTACTTATCAGATCTGAATATCCATTAACACCATTTTATTTGCATATTTCTATTGCTTTTTAATGTCCTGCATATCCCCAGGACATGCATAGAAATCACTTTCAGCAAAATAGCAAAATGTGTGATTTGAAGGAGTGAATAGACATTTCCTTTACAAAATTAGACAAATTTAAAATTCTCCCTTCTTCATCTATCAAACAATTAAAAGAGTATAGATTAAATGGAACATCCACTTTTGGGGGCAGCTTGGCATTCTGCAAGACAATAAAAAAAAGTCTGGAATATACCGCCCAGCTGCCCTTCCCCTTCTACTGTTTGCCAGCCAATGATTAATTTCAGTTTTCTTCCGAACAAATTAGCTTTTATACTAACTGACAAAATAAAAATCTAATAGAATGCAAGATTAATCAGAAAGAAAATATTGCGAATCTTTAACTTTAAATCTTCGAAATGCTTTGGGTGGCATATTTAGAAGACCATCACAGATACTACAGCTAGTTAAAGGCAGATCAGACAACTCAGTGTAATCAGGGTTTTGCATAGCTCTTTCATACTGAGGATGTCTTATCTAATAGATGAAAATGTATGTAACTCGAAGTTGAACTGTGGAGTGCTTGGTACTCTCTGGGCTTGGTTGTTTGCTTACAGACGTTTCATTACCTGACTAATCAGTGATATTACCTAGTCAGTAATGAAATGTCCGCAAGTAATTGATCAAACTCAGCGATCACCAAGAAAACTGTATCACTAACTATATTTGAACTCTCATGCAGCAAATGTGGTTCATTTTTATCTCTCTCTCTCTCTCTCTCTCTCTCTCTCTCTCTCTCTCTCTCTCTCTCTCTCTCTCTCTCTCTCTCTCTCTCTCTCTCTCTCATACACATACATACATACATACATACATACATACGAGATGAAATAATTTGTGTATGTGACATAAAAGCTAGCTGAGTAAATACGTTCTCAGGGTATATAAATGTGAATTGGGCTTGAACAGCTTTACACCTATCCTCCGCGAGCTGCACTGGCTTCCCATAGGTCTCTGAACACGCTTCAAAGTGCTAGTCGTTACTTTTAAAGCCCTACATGGCATCGGACCTGGCTACCTGAGAGACCGCCTCCTGCCAATTACCTCCCACAGACCGATTAGATCGCACAGATTAGGCCGCCTCCGGATTCCATCGGCTGGTCAATGTCGGCTGGCGACCCCCCCCCCGGGGGGAGGGCCTTCTCTGTAGCTGCTCCGGCCCTCTGGAATGATCTCCCCGTTGAGATCCAGACCCTTACTACCCTTCCGGCCTTCCGCAAAGCGACTAAGACCTGGCTGTTCCGGCAGGCCTGGGGCTGTTGAGTTGTCCAACCCCATTTCAAGTATGTGAATGTTGTGTAATTTTAAACTGTTGTTTTATTTTTTATATTTCCCCCCACCCTTTTTAGTGTAAGCCGCCCTGAGTCTCTTTGAGAGTGGGCGGCATACAAAATTAATTAATTAATTAATTAATTAATTAACTAAGTGTCATTTGATTGTTTTTTAATGCTAATTTATACTTTTACTGTAAATATGTGTATCCAATAATTCCTAATGACACTAGAACGTACAATGTACAACTAAGCTTAGTTTTATTTTTTTATAAATAATTTATTTTAAAATAAACTATTTGAACAGTAAAAACATAAACCGAGACATACAAAACACTATTTGACAAAGCAGCAATTAAATTAGACAGATTTCAAAGCTTATTTCTTTCTTCTTCATATACTACTTTTGTGTCCCAAAACATATGCTATGCAGTACATTTTTCATGTCTAGAGTCATTTTTCAAGTGGATCACCAAAATAAAATAAAAAACATGCAAACATTTTTTTAAAAACCATGGAAGGGAGGATCCTTTTAAATAAATACATTTTAAAAAACTGTAGGAATGGATGCTTATCCATGTCAGCTGTTGCAGCTAGTTTATTTATTAAATATTGATGGCCACGTCAATGTCCAGACCTTATCATATACAATCCATAAAAAAGTAAATATATTAATTTGATTTAAAGTATATAACACTAATCATAGTAGCACTTTCTTTTCTTCTTGATTTTATTTGTTTATGCATTTCGCCATTCTGTTTAATTTTCAGATTAGTTGTTGGAAGAAAAATCAGGTCCAGTTCCAAGCCAGGAGAACTAGACGCTGAAATAAAATGGAAGCAGGCTTCAGGACAGAAGTTCTTTGTTTATTTGGTAGCCATAAACTTCAGGGACAGCAGCATGTTTCTGGGGTGACTGACAAAATGGGGTTCAGAGTAGGTGTGTTTTTATTCAATCTTTGGGGTTTTGTGATTGAGATGCCTATACGTAAGAATATGTCCTTTAATATTTTAATGGGCATTGACAGATTCCTATAGGGCCATGTTAGGGTCATGGCTGACTCTAGGCAATCCTAGGTGTTTTGTTTGGGCTAATCTTTGGCTCCTTGCCTATTGTATTGCTTATTTGGAGTTTCTGGTTGTTCTTTGCTTATGAATAGATTCACTCAGTCTTTATGAATGGATCAGGGTGGGCTCCTGCCAGTTCTAACCTCTTCTATAGAAGAGGTTCCACAAATCTACAGTGCCATTTAGAACCGGTTCCAGCTCCCTCCCCCCCCCCACCCGTCTGCACATCATCAAGATAAAGAGCGAGAGGAGGAATTCTGGGAGTTGAAGTCCACAAGTCTTAAAGCTGTCAAGTTTGAACACCCCTGGGGGTTTTTTTTTCTAAAGGGTTGGGTGCAAGGATCTTGTAACTTGACAGCTATAAGACTTGCACACTTCAATGCCAGAGTTCCTGAGCCAACATGACTGGAGGAGGAATTCTGGGAGTTGAAGTCCACAAGTCTTAAAGCTGTCACGTTTGAACACCCCTGGTTTTTTTTTCTAAAGGCTAATGGGTGCAAAGGTCTTGTAACTTGACAGATTTAAGACTTGCATGCTTCAAAGGCCAGAGTTTCTGAGCCAACATTTTGGTTGCTAAGCAAGAGCTTTGTTAAGTGAGTTTCACCACATTTTACAAGTTGGCCATGCCCACACAGTCACATGGCTGGCAAGCCACTCCCACCCGGTCACATGGCCGGCAAGCCACTCCCACAAAGCAGGCCATACCTACAGAAGAGATTCTAAAAAAAATTGAAACCCACCACTGGAATGGATACAAAATCTCCATTCCTAAAGACTACTCTCTTCAAATTTCTGCTTCAGGTGTTTTCTTATGACAGGAAGACTAGGGCTGTTTCTGCCATTATTAAGATTATTCCTCCTCTTCTCCTTTAGGGAAAATATTATATCCTGCTTCTTTTAATGTCCTGCAGAATATTTTTATTCTGGGGAGGGGGGACTTACCACAGTAAATTATTATTATAATATAGTATATCTAAAGTAAGTTGCCTTGAGCTTACATGCATACTGAAATTCATATTTTTATCAGATATTCAGGGGCCATGGTAAAGGTAGAGCAAATATCCATCCATCTTCGTTCCTTTCTTTCTGTCACAGGAGTCTGAACACATAGAACTGTTAAATTAGAAAAAGCTACCCAAAATATTTTACATTAGAGAAAATTGTCAAAGGTACATACCAAACACTAGGAAAATATAGTCAAGGGGAATGAAAAATATACATGAAAAATATACAGGGCTTTTGTTTTTAGTAAATTAGAAACCAAAATAAAATAGGAAAATGAAAACTGTACTCATTTTCTTATCTGTATTCTAGAGCATTCGATGGCTAGGGAATTCTGGGAGTTGAAGTCTGGACATCTTCAAGTTGCTAAGGTTGAGAAATACTGTTCTAGAGTATTCATTTTCACTAGAAGACACTGGTATATGTCATGGATGGCACACAGATACAGCAGGATGATGAAGCTCTGGGTGTTTTAATCCCATTTCCTATGTCACACTTTTGTGAATTGGGATTCTCTTTGAAACTTGTGATAAAAAAATAAAGCAATAAAACAAACTGTCTGTGAACAACACCTGCTACTGAGTATTTCTTTGATTCAACCCAACATAAAGTAATTAACTGATGCCAATAAGCATAAGAGTCTTATTAAAATTGTCTGTTAAATGTGAACTTTGTTATGCAATTAAAATAATTTTATAGTTGTACAGTGCCTGTATAAAAATATAGTTCATTCTAAAGAAAAGGTTTGTTTTCCTGTAAAACTTTCTCATTAATCTTATACTGTGTCTTTCTTGTTGCAAATCACTGACTGAGAACAAGCTTTGCTATCTTAAGAGTTGCTGAAGCTACAGAAGACTAAAGAATTAAAACTTTTAAATATATCATTCGTAGAGATTGTTTAAGAAAAATTAGTTACTGTTAATTAGACTATTATTAAAGTTTCTCAACCTTCCTTCGAAGATGTCAAAAATATATTTGTAGGTAAGATATAGATTCACTACAATTTATGAGGAAAGACTAGTTTTTCCTTAGATAATAACTAAGCTTAATTTGTGAAATTTATGGCTTGGCAACAGTTGAATCTGGGTCTCCTTTGTCAGTTGTGTGTGTGTGTGTGTGTGTGTGTGTATGTGTGTATTCTTAGTCAACTGATGTCAAATTTGAATAACATAATATTTTTGATTTTTTTTAATTTGTAAAATTATTTAACATATTTTAAATGGTTTTAAATAATTTTAAAATCATTGGAATTTTTTTTAAAAAAATCAATAAATTGTCAATTTTTATCAGAATTGTGGTAGAAGTAGAGGTGGGTAGGCTGTTTTCATATATATATAATTGGAAATGGGGCATTTTTCTGCCTATTTAAAACTTGGTGCAGATTTTTAGATTTGTTTTATGTTTTATACTAAATGGTTTTAAGGAAATTATATCCTTTAAAAAAATGAAGTATATGAAAGAAGGATTTATGCATAAACAAGGAAACTTAAAGTATAACTATAGGTTACAAAATATGAGATATTTTTAACAGTATTATAAATAAGTAAACCTTGTTACAACAGCGCATGCATCACCACTGTGAAGAAGTCCTTCCATTTTGTAACTGGTCATCCTCTTCTCTTTCCCTCCAATTTTCCAAAACTGAAACCTTCTTCATTGTCTTTGCTTAATTTATCCAAATAATAATAATTTGACCTTGTGCCTGAAGTGAAAACTCTAGATTGATATATACTCAGAGATCTATTTTTTTACAGTCTTGACTGCCCATGGCATTCTCAAACCGTAACCTTGACCACACTAATAGAATATTATGATTTATAGTAAATCTTAAATTAATGTGTAATGTGCAATAAACTGAGATGGGGGGGGGATGAACTAATGGTATCTTATGACACACATTTATTTTGAGAGGAAAAGTTTAAAGCTTAACAGCAGCACTTAACATCAAATTATGCTCAGAAACAGAGTAAGTCAATTAAACTAATTGGAAATTAGAAAAAAGACTGGTTTACCTAAATAAAAGCAGTTGACATAATGCACATAATGTATTAAGGAGCAGTAGAAATTTCTGAGAACTCTTAAATAACTAACTTATATCCTTCAATAACTCAAATTGGTACACATTGTGGTGTAATGTTTTCTTAATCCTCAAACAGTAAATATATGTCTAACTACTTCCAAAGGTGCTTTTTCAAGAGACAACTTGACTTTTTGTTTTTTCTTTGAAGATGTTTCACTTCTCAACCTCAGCTGTGAAGAAGCTTATTGGATGAGAAATGAAACATCTTCAAAGAAAAAAAAACAGAAAGTCTAATTGCCTCTTCAAAAAGAACCTGTGGGACAACCATGACCCAGATGACTGAAAATCTCCATGGACATATGTCTAACTACATTTTTCAAAATTTGAGTACAATTGTGAAAAGGAAAACTATTTGTGGGAAACAATATATGCCAACTTTTTATCTTGCATTAATTTTTAGATATTTTGTACTTTCTATTTTTAATGATGCTACCTAATTTTTTGAGTCTCTCACATAAATAGCTATCTAATTCAGAAAGCAAAGTGAATCAGACAGCTATTGTTTCATGAAAGCAAAATGTATCTGCGAAATCCAGATAATTTTCATGAAATATGAATTTCATATTCTTTTTGCAACATGCTTTTTATATGTGTAGGAGTAATTATGTTCAATTTGGATTTTATCAGCATTTATCTTTCTAAGGGGAAAAGATTGTGGATTTTTTTTACTTTGATGTGTCTATGTTTCTGTGTGCATTTTTTGTAAGAAACCTGTAGTTACAGGTAGTCCTCATTGGAACCAGAAACTCAGCATCTAGTCTAGGTGAAGCAGTTAGCAATAGCAATAGCAGTTAGACTTATATACCGCTTCATAGGGCTTTCAGCCCTCTCTAAGCTGTTTACAGAGTCAGCATATTGCCCCCAACAACAATCCGGGTTCTCATTTTACCCACCTCGGAAGGATGGAAGGCTGAGTCAACCCTGAGCCGGTGAGATTTGAACAGCTGAACTGCAGAACCGCAGTCAGCTGAAGTAGCCTGCAGTGCTGCATTTAACCACTGCGCCACCTCGGCTCCTCCCAAACTACCCTATGACCATAACTTTGCTTTCTGGCTGGAAAGAGACAAGTCTACTCATTTTCACATTTTCTTCTTCTCTTTGCCATCTAACCAATTCTCTTACCCTTTGGGATATTTGAATGCCTGCTTTCTGTGTTGTCAAAAACTGTGATAGTGCTGGCAAATTGGGACTAGGATTTTCAGGTGTGCTGCATATACAGTTTATAGTACTCTTTTAAATATCTTTCTCTCCACTCTTTGCTGAGGGGTAGGGGAATTAAGGCAAAGGAAATATTGCCCCAGAAACCTCAGAAACCACTTGCATTTTTTCTTGGCAGGGGGAAGAGGAGGAGAGAAAGATTGCTATAGGTAATCTCTTCTTTCCCTGATCCTTCTCTCCCATAATAGAGTTGAGAGATCGGAGAGGAAGATATTTCAAGAGAGTAAGCTGTTGGCTTTTCTATCCATCAAGAGCAATGTGATCATGCTGGCAATAGGAAAGGGTTGGGCAAAGAAGAGATTGCCTACAGTAATTGCTTCCATTTTTTCTCTACTCTACTCGTCTCTTTACTCCTGCAGAATAGAGAGATTTGAGCGGATAAGAGAGTAATGTAAGCTGTCTGCATAGTATCACCCACTGTATGATCACATTGCTTTCATTTTGTTTGAAAGCAAACAGCTTAATCTCTTGCAATGCCTTCTTTTGCAATCTCTCTGCTGTGCAACGAAGGAAAAAAAAGAAAAGAAAAGAAACAGATGAGGCAGGGACAAGGATACTGACTGTAATGGCAATTCATGTGGCTGAGATATGCTTTGAAAGCTTTTGAATGGCCATAAAATTCTCTTATAACAAGTGGTCAGTAAGCAAGGATTATCTGTGTAATATTTCCAAATGCTTCACAAAAGGCAGTATACTATATATAAAGTATACAAAATTTCCATTTTCTATTGCTTCTTTGTTAAAGAAGGAAAAATCAGTAAAATAGCATCAGTTCTGGAACAAGCTTACACCGATTTAATTTGTTTAGTTCATTAAAATAGTCCTAGACAGCTTTTTTAGGCAAGATCCAACAGGGCAACGTATGTAAAATGCTTCTGAAATAATCAATTACATTTTAATTAAAGCAATCATTTTAAAGAACAGTCTAAACTGAAGCACACAGTTTTAAAACAATTTTAGACCAGCACTACTTCAAACAATTAACTTCAAATAAGATCTCTTAAAAGCTTTTATTGATGGTGGCATAATTTAAAAAAAAAAAAAACCTCTACTATTATGTGACCACTAACAAAAAAGCTGTCAGACTAATTGGTTTTTAAGTTAAGTGATTTTCAGACCTATTTTTAGCACTTATATTTTTGTTTTTATTGAACTACAGTTAACAAACCTTGTCAGGTAACAAAATGTAAGTAAATGCAAAATGCGTAGCGAAAATGGTTATAGAAAATGCAAACAAATATTTTAAAATGTAAGTACTGTGCATGTAGAAATTTTTCTTATATGTAAAATATTATAGTTATTGCTATTAAGCTAAACTTTAAACATCCATTCAAATTTGATACAATTATGATTCCAATTATGATTTGATCTCTTATTATTTTGATTTTATTTGTAAAATAGCAACTAAAGAGGCTGTTAATTCACATCTTAAGTGTTACATTACCATTTTACTCCAAAATTGCATGACCACCACAAATGAATGGATGATTCTTCTTTCTGTTTTTAACTGAACTAAGCTTTTTTTGTTTTTAATTGTAGTTTTTTTTCCCAATCTATTTGCCAATATGTTAGCATTTCTATTATCATGTTCATAGTAGCTTTGCTTGGTAAAAATAACCTGAGAAGAGATTTTATCTGTCCTCAAATCTCCTATTATTTGTTTATAAATTGTTACTGATCCAGTTATATTTTTATTTTGGCAATATATTGTTATTTTTGAATAAAGCTTATTTGCCTTTTGTAATGCTATTTTGAAATGTGTGCTTATATGGTTTATACCAGTGGTAGTCAACCTGGTCCCTACCACCCACTAGTGGGTGTTCCAGCTTTCATGGTGGGTGGTAGGGGTTTTGTCCTATACTGAAGCACTTTCCCTTTTTTTAATTTAATTGACTTTTTTAAAAAAAATCATAGCATTATTTAAACATTTTCATTAGGTTGGCATAAAATCACCATTACTGTGGAACCGGTGGGCAGTTAGAAAATTGTACTACTAACAGAGATACAAAAGTGGGTGGTAGGTATAAAAAGGTTGACTACCCCTGGTTTATACATTGTCCTCTTAATACTGCCTTCATAGCATCCCAGCTTATTCCTGATCCATTTATATTAGTTTCTTGTTTTTTTTTTCAAAGTTTGAGTTAATGTTTGCTTAGCAGCTACAGTATATAATAAAACAGGATTAAAATGCCAATTGTAAGTAAATGGGATAATCTCTTTTAATTAATTAATTAATTACTCAAATAATACATTCTGATTAAACAACTTTTACGTGTAATTGATCTTTGAGCTTGGAAAGTTTATATGGAGAGTTTATATAGTAGAGCACTGGTGGGTTGGAGGTGGTACCCCTCAGTATGGGCGCACCAGTGCCTGCCCGGAGCACCTGGTACCGTTCCGGTACGGTGTTCCAGAGGGCCCACCAGCCCTCCCGAGCTTCTTACCTGTATTTGAGCTTTTTGGCACTTCCATGCATGCGCACAGAGCGCACGGCACCTGAGCAATGTTCCGCTGAGCAGCTGGAGCGTCACAGAAGCTCACAGAGGCATTGCACAAGGTAAGGACACATGTGCACTGCACGCGTTCATGTAGTGGACTCCGGGCCCCGTTGCAACTGTACCCATTGCAACGGGATCTGGAACCCACAACTCTAATAGAATCTTTTAAACAGTCTTGGATTCAAACTGTTGACCACCTGCCAAGGCCATTATGACCGCTCTGTTTCTCAGATAGAAAAAATCCAGTTGTATTAAGTATTCCAGTCTATCTAAGAAAAACAAATAAGAGAATACCCTTGCACTCATAATTTCTGGCTTCCTAAAACAGAAATGGAAAGGCTAAGGAACAAGGTTGTAAAGGAAGTTTTTGTTAACTCTCTACTTGTAGGAAATCTGTCTCTTAATTTTAAATACTTCATGGCTTAGAACTCATAAACCTTAATCTTTGTTGAACATACAATGGATTTAATTTTCTTTATATCATTTAAATGTCTCTTTTTTCATTTTGAACTAAGCATTGCAAAGCATCAACCAATATTTTTATTTTCTGCTTTTGTCCTACTCTGTACAGATGGGGACATACAAAAATCTGTGTTCAGATGCAGTTGCATCCAATCTTCTGCCAGTAGCCATCTGATTTTAAACATAAGAGTAACCCTATTATTCTAATAGTTCAATCTTTTGTTTTCATTGTTGCTATCCAGATGTCCCTGAAGTGCTTGCAAGCAGAAGATGGAGACATACTCCTTCCACCATTGTTTCCCTGAAATGGTTTGCAAGGGAATTGCTCCCAATGTGGAGGTAATAGCTCTCAACAGAACTGCCCTCCACTAATTTATCCAATTCTATTTTAATGCTATCTGAGCTAGTGACCATCACTATGTCCTTTAGCAATTAAATCCATAGCTTTATTGGCAGTGTTTTCTTCTTTCTGTTTTAAATCTCTTCCCAGTCAATTTTATCTTATTACCAGTTGTCATAATGTTTCAAGAATGGGAGAAAAATCATGTTCTGACCACTTTCTTTTATCAATCATGATTTTATCATCAATCATGGTCCCTTTCCAATCATCTTTTTTTTTCCAGAAGAGCAATTCTAGACTTTTCACATAGGAAAGAGTTTTGAGTCCCTGACTGCTTGGTTTCCATCTATTGTACTGCTTCAAGTTTCATTATATTCTTTTTCAAATGAGGCGACCAAACTAGGCACGGTATTTCAAGTACAAGTTCATCATGAGGCGGCAGTTTTATTTTCAATCCCTTACCTAATGTTCCCACTACCTATGTGAGAGACAGAAAATTCACAGATGCAATTTTCATTGTCACAGAATTGAGGTGTTTGAAGTATTTTGGCACAGACTGTGAAATATGTCTGAAAAAGTTGGCAACTTTAAAAAATAGGCCAAGGAAGTTGGCAGCCTTGATTGAAGCATACCTTTAACCATTCTGCCAAGTTCCTCTTAATTATTAGGACAGGGAAAGGAATGGCCTGTTTGTTATTCTTTCTGTAAATTTCTCTTTACTTTAAATGAAGATAAAAAAGACACACAGAAAATAATTACAATAGAGAATTTGTTTATAGACTATCACTAGAGGAACCATAATACTGTCCTTTATCATTGCTTGTCAAGCCACTGACAACCTATAAAGCTCCTGTTCCTGCATATCATTTTATTTGTCCGTTCCCTTGCCAATTCCTACCTGGCATATTCCTGGCATATATCTGCTCTATGATTGATCACCTTGTTTAGTAAATGGCATGAAGAAAAGAATTATTTTTTTAAAAAAATAATTTAAATTAAGAACCAACCCCATTTTCATCAAAAATTATACTGGTGTCTACACATTACATATAGCATTATTTGCAGAAGAAAAAATAAATAAACATAACCAAATTCTTGTGGTTCTTATCTCTCAGTCCTCTGTCTAAAATTGGAATTTATGCAATATCTTACCATATAAAAACCTATCTGAGATGAATGTTCCAGTGTCACAGCAAGTATTCCAGAACAGAATCCAGTGACAATAAATTACTAGGCTGCATGCATTCTAAATACATTATAGTTATTTTAGTGGACTTTTTCATTAACGCATAACACAGTTTTATAGAAATCTTATAATTTTTGTAATATAAATCTGAAATAATATCACATTTCTTTGTGCTTTGAAATTGAGCAATTATCTAAATTTCTATTTTGAATGATACTGACTAGTTTATTGGCATGCAATAGATATGATATTATTTGCATGCAATGATACTGACTAGTTTATTGGAATGCAATAGGTTACTATGGCAGACAATTTTGTAATTGTAAACCTGTTAGTATAAGTCCTGGAATTATTTGAGGGAAATTAATTATTTATTAACTAAAATTTTGTGTGTCTCCCCAATTAAAGACACTGGGCAGCTGACAATTATATGAATCCAAAGTCCACATGATCATATGATAAAAAATTAATATAAACTAATATTATGAATAAATAAATGTATTTATGTAAATTAAAAGCCACAGTAAAAAACAATGAATAACTGTTATAAAAAAATGAATATAATGAAAAGTAATATCACTGAGCATAATACAATAGTGTACCTAATCAAGATTTCCATCACATTCCTTGCTCAATCTGAGGTACAATTGTCCCTTGATCCCTCACATAGAATTGACATGTGTGGGTTCTCTGTAGTTGCTGCCTATCAAAATCTCAACAATCTCCCCCCCCCCCCAAAAAAAATGGGATGAATTGTCTTAAATGCCTGAATCAAGAATTACTTTTGAGTCCACATAGGACAAAGAGAACCTTGTTTACTTTCTCGGTCCACAGATTCTCAGATGACCTTGCAAGATTTCAACAATCCCAATTCACAATCTCTGGCCAGCTGACAGTTGACTATAAACAAGACAAATTATTATGTCTACAAAAGTCACAAAACTACACCTAAATGTAGTTCTTCTGATTCAGATATAGATAACCTTTAACAGTGTCACTAGATAATTTCTGATGAGATAAGGGCAGAAAATTAAAGGCTTCCCACCAGTCTTACTGCTATAGTGAAAATCTGAACGTGAACTTAATTTTATTTGTTCTTAGTTTTTGACTGAGGTAAGAAATTTTGCTTCTTAAAATAAGGCTGTTAAATTTGAGTTGGGGAAATCCTGATAATCACTAAATGCTAGCAAATAACTAATTATTATTTTTATCAGATGTTTATCTGGAGGTAGCTTAGCTTAGTGCCATATCTAATTTTGCTCATAGGGTCAAAACTGGGCATCCTTCTGGTTTTATGCAAGTTCATTTTCTTGGGATAACACTGAATGTCAGATTAATTAAGTTGATTATATTAATGAAATTAATATTAGGCTTATCATATCTGGGCTGCAAAAATGTATACTGCTAGAGGGCAGCGAAAAGAAAAATAAGATTGTGTGGATTTTTGCCACATGAAATAGTATGCTTAATTAATGTACACAATTTTATTAGGCAAATAGCAGCTGCAAGGAAGTCTGAGTAATATTCAGATCATGGCAGATAAGGAACAAAACTTTAATTTTTGGCTCCCAGTCATGAACTCTACAAAATAATTATCTTGTCTTCCATTACAATTTACTGCATTCCATACAGTATTCTATGTAGATTTCAAGAGAAACCTTTAATGGTGCCTAAATAATATCCTTGGAACTATGGCAGGAAAAAAATCTTATGTGATCTTTCTAGGATCCACATAGTAGGTAATGACAAAACTCAAGATTTATTTGTTTATTATATCCCACCTCTTATTATTTTTACAAATAATTCAAGATGGCAAACGTAACCAGCACAGCTTCCTCCTCCTATTTTTCCCATAAGAACCCTGTGAGGTGACTTCTGCTGAGAGTGACTGGCCCTGGGTAAGGCAGGACTTGAACTCATGGTCTCCTGCTTTCTAGCCTGCTTTGTAGCCTGCTGCCTAAGGCAGCATATTGGATCTCTATTATTACTATTATTACCATTTTGATTTGATGCTACCTGACCCCCAAATCCACAAGATGTATTCATAATTGCTGGAGACTCATAAATTGATATTAGAATAATTAATTTGGTAGAGTGACATATTTTATGAAACCAATATTATATTTGTTTTTCTTCATATACCAAAGATATAATACATTGGTTTTAGAAAAAGACAGATATGCAGACCATATTTTTTTCTCTCTTCTATACAATCATGTCCAATTTTCAGACTGTCAAAACAAATTCCTGCAGGTTTTTGGTTTTGTAATTGGCTAACAAACCATACTCAATGAATAGTCCTTAATGATACTACATCCACATGGAGAGAAGTAAGCAGTGGGGTACCACAAGGCTCTGTCTTAAGCCCAGTACTCTTCAATATCTTCATAAATGAGGGAATAGAATGGGAACTCATCAAATTTGCAAATGACACTAAACTGGCAGGAATAGCCAGAACCCCAGAAGACAAGCTCAGGGTCTAAGAAGATATTGACAAACTTGAACAATGGGCCCTGTGCAACAAAATGAATTTTAATGTGGAGAAAAGCAAGGTTTTAAAACTAGGCAGGAGAAACTAAAGGTACAAGTTCAGATTAGGCAAAACCTAGCTCAAAAACAGTAACGATGAAAGGGACCTTGGAGACGATCACTTAAACATGAGCCAGTAGTGTACAGCAGCAGCTAATACAAAAAAAGCTACTACAATCCTTGGTTGTATAAAAGAATCACATGAAGTATTGGTGCCACTTTATAAAGCCTTAGTAAGACCACACCTGGTATATTGCATCCAGTTTTCATTATCACATTATCAAAAAGATGTTGAGACTTTAAAAAAAAGTGTGAAGAAGAGCAACTAAGATGATTAGGGGCCCGGAGACAAAGACATATGAAGAATGGCTGCAGGAATTGGGTATGGCCAGCTAGAGGGGAAAAAAACTAGGGGGACATGATAGGAGTATTTCAGATTTTGAAAGGCTGCCACAAAGAAGAGGGGGTGAATTTATTTTCTAAAGCACCACAAGGAAAGGCAAAAAACAATGGATGGAAACTAATCAAGGGGAGAAGCAACATGGAATTAAGGAGAAAATTCCTAACAGTGAGGACAATTAACCAGTGGTAGAGCTTGCCTTCAGATGTTATAGGTGTTTCATCACTGGGTTTTTTTAAAAAAAAGACTAGACAACCATCTATCTGAAATGATATAGCGTCTCCTGCTTGAGCAGGGAGTTGGACTAGAAGACTTCCAAGGTCCCTTCCCATTCAATTCTGATTGAATATTCTGACTGAGAAGTGATTTGTCATTGCCTCTTTCCGAAGGCTTAGAGAAAGTAAGTAGCTGACTTTATATGTAAGGCACCCTAGACCTCACGGTCTCTGTGTTTTGCTGATGCCTGTTCTGACTGTCATTCTTCCTAATGTCAACTAGAGGAAATGAAAGGGGAAGGGATGTATAGCTAATTACTATTAATAAAGCCTTAGCAATTGTTTATTTGCTGAAAAATTGTATCTAATTTTTGAAGTTGCTTCAAAGTTGATTTGATCTTACGCATTCATTAATGGTGATTTAACTATATAAATGGAAATAAATACACATTCATACTATGCCTATTTTTACATAATTAATGGCTAGTAAACTCATTTAGAAAGAGCAAAATTTACAGAAACATATGCCAGAATGTTCATTTGGCCTTGGACAGCAGGCTCTGGAGTGTTGATGAGCATCTTGTGGTCATTATGACTATGATATTATGCAGGATGGAAGTTTGCCAACAATGAATGTGCTATGAAGAGGTTTAAAATGTCATTTGCTTCTTTTTGTGTATTTATATAAAGAATATTTGCAATTTATGAAGCGCCTCAGACAGTTTGGCAAATATTGAGGAGCTCTGGAAAAAAAAAGCAAAGTGAATGTGAATACGTATAATGAAAAGGATCATATATTCTTGAGTCATCCCTTCCTAACTATGCTTCCATATTCTTATCCATATCTTTTGTAGAACATTTAAAAGAGAAACTGGAGGAATATATGGCTCATATTGACAAAGTGAGAATTGTGCGTACCAAGAAGCGGGAAGGACTTATTCGCACCAGATTACTTGGAGCTTCAATAGCTAAAGGAGAAGTATTGACTTTTCTAGATTCACACTGTGAAGTTAATGTGAACTGGCTACCTCCTTTATTAAGTAAGTAGCATAAAGTACCTTAATATGAATATTAGATTATGTTTGCCATTGTTTCTTTCTTCATCACTTCTATCACTTTTGAAATGATAACTATATACAAAGTCAGATAGATAGACATGGAAAGATTCATTGTGCAACCAAATGTTTTGATCTGGGTATGATTCCTAAAAACAATGTTTATGGATATTAGGATTTGGTAGATCTATAGCTGAGAGTGGTAACACGTTGTGAAGAAACAAAATGTTTTGCAAATACAGTGTTTTCTCCACTTGCAGGTAACCACAGCACAACCATTTTCTGGAATATCATTTTTCATTGCACACCTGTGATTTTATCATGATCTCACTTCAATCCATGAAGTAAGATAGGCTTTAGCTGTCCTTAGCTCTACTTGTATAAAAGTTTTTTTTTCTAATTCTGACACTGTTCAAAACATTCCTCAATTTGTGATTAGGTTTTGTCACTTCTTGCCTTTGAAGGAAATCAGTGACTTGAAACAGAAACAATTGAAGCAGGATAGGGATTGACAATAGAGACACCAAATTTCCAGATAGTTTTCTACTGGGTCATAGATGAGAAGAAAGCATTTCCACACAATAATGGGAAACTGCAAAAATGGGGGAAAGCAGAGGCATAAGTAAATCTCTCTGAGACCTAAGGCAAATATTCTAGATGGAGCTGCCAAAGAAAAAAATTCAGGTGTCAGCCTATTATCTCAGACCAGCAATCGATGGTGAGCAGGAGAAAAGGAAGTAGGTAATATTGTAACTGCTTCTTCGATACTGTCACTGCAGCAGCAGAAAAATTAAGCGTAATTTCTTCCAACCTTGTCAGTCATACAAGTTTATGTTTCTGTCCTGTTTAACTTCCTGTACTCATTGCCTCTGCTTCCTCAATACTCCATTTGGACACTGAAAGCCTTCTCTATTAGATTTACTGCCATTAAGGAAAGGCAGAAAGATTCTGTTTTTCTGTAATGCTCAGAAACATTGACTCGTGCTTAATAAAAGTAAGTCTGCTGACAGTTCCATGCATTCATAGAGCAAAGCAGCAATACATACAATTATTTAAATGCTGGTGAGGCGGAATCCTCATTCAATAAGTCACAGAACTCCGAAACCCAATGCCTGAGATGGTTATGTGGACAGAACAGGTATTTAAATTCTAAAGGCAGACTGTATCACACCTAAACAAATCTCAAGAAAAATATGGTTCTATAGACAGGACCAGGGGTGGGTTTCAACCGGTTTGCGGTGGTCCCTGCGAACCGGTTGGTCGCCGAACCCGGAAGTAAGTAACTTCCGGGAACGGCGAAGGGCCCACCCGCACCCACGCGCCCCCACGCGCCCCCGCTTGCACGCGCCCACTCCTTACCCGGTTTTGACGAATTCTGCGCTTCCATGCATGTGCAGGACGCATACAGTGCCTGCGCGATCCTCCAGGAGCAGCTGGAGCATCGCACAGACGCTAGTATGCATGCGAGGATGCCGTGCGTGTGCGCGAGGATGCCACCGGCCTCGTTCCAACCGAACCGGTTGGAACGGGGCGAGAAACCCACCCCTGGACAGGACCAAAAGAGAAGGCATGTTTCCTGAGCTCCACAAGATAACATTGCTTAAACTAAATGACCCAAAGTATGCTGACTAGATCGTACTAGATAAGAAGATGTCTTTATATACATGGTAGTCACCTGATGAGTCAGACAAAGTCAGTTTAAGAATCCAGTATAACTTGGGATTCATTAAAATACCCTTTATGCCATTAATATTTTGATACGAAATAAATACCCTAAAATTTGGAGTTTCTTTTTGCAAATTAATTTTTGTAGATTAATTCAGACATAAAATAGTATTATGGGGTATGTAAAAGTGTAATGGACTGTAAAATCCCTGCCTTTCAAGTACTGGATTACAGTACTGGGTACTGTAAAGCCTAAATTTCAATAACAAGAAGCAGAGTTTTCTTGGTGAATATTGTATGCAAACCTCAAATGAACATTTTCCATTCATTTTTCTTTCTGAGCATCCTTGTTGGCTCCTTCTGTGGAGACAGCACAGAGCATTGCAATGACAAAGATATACATGGTTTGACTTTGATGGCCTCACTGGGATGCTTCTCTTTTTGAAGAACTATAATTGCTTCTAATCATTGTGCAAAGTACTTCAAGCCCAGACAAGACTGAGCCTGGATGAAGATATGAAAACTGAAATGCTTCTAGGGCCATGGGGACTTGCCTAAGCAATCTTCCGATTCGAAAAATAGTAAAGCAGAGGAAGAGGGAAGAAGCCCAAGGGCTTTTTTTTTTTTTTTTTTTTGTAAGGTGATAAATGGCTTGACTGTCTTGCTGTTTTTGTATTTTCTGTTTTCATATTTCAGACCAGATTGCACTGAACCATAAAACTATTGTATGTCCTATGATCGATGTCATTGACCACAATCACTTTGGGTATGAGGCACAAGCAGGGGATGCCATGCGTGGAGCCTTTGACTGGGAAATGTATTACAAAAGAATACCAATTCCACCGGAGCTCCAAAGGACTGATCCCAGTGACCCTTTTGAGTAAGTAGTCATTGCACTGAACATGAAAATGAAACACTACAGATGATGGAGCAAATTAGGCTCAGATTGTACAGTTTTATTAAAACTAGTAACATGCAGGAGCCATGGAGAGAAAAATCAAAGGGTGGATGAAGGGATCCATAGGAATGCCTCTAGCACTGTAGTTTGATCAGGAAAAAATCTAGTCATTAACAGGAGAAAAATAATAGATAATGGGAAATAAATTTATCTGTGTTGATTCCTATTACACAAAATAGTCTTTAAGGAGACTTTATTTGATTACTTGTTTGCTAGAGATTAACGTAACTGATAAACTTCAGTTTGCTCTCATCTAGCTAAGGCATTACTATTGATTGTGTTGCTACGATATACATCTTGTTATTTTTTATTTATTTGTGACCCACGTTTATTATTTTTACAAATAACTCAAAGCAGCAAATATATCCAACACAATGTCCTGCTCGTAGTTTTGCCATAAGAACCTTGTCGGAGGGGATGAGAGAGAGTGACTGGCTTAAGTTCAGCAATTTTTCATAGCTAACATAGGATTTGAATTCATGATCTTCCATTTTTGAGCCTGGTGCCTTAACCAGTAGAGAAAACTGGCTTAGGTGATACACAACTGATTGTGAATAAGTTCAAATAAACTAGCATTTTATCACTAATATTTCATGGTTCACAATAAGTCCCTCCCTAGTCTTCACAAAGTCAGATCCCTTTTTTATTAATTTTTTTCTATATTGTAAAAGAATTTATGCTCATCTGCTAACAAAACTAAAATCAATGGTAGTAGAGGAAAGAAACTGGAGTTTTGGTTAGTAGTTAGAGTAACAGAATAGCAGGGTTGAAAGGGACTTTGGAGGTCTTCTAGTCCAACTCCTACTCAGGCACGAAACCCTATACCATTTTAGATAAATGGCTGTCCAGCCTCTTCTTAAAAACTTCCAGTGATGGAGCATTCACAACTTCTAGAGACAAGTCGTTCCACTGATTAATTGTTCTAACTGTCAGGAAATTTCTCAATTCTAGATTGCACTATGGAAACAGTGTGATTGAACTGTTACATTCATGATAATTGTACAGTACTATGTACATTTGTAAAATTTAAAATAAAAATTATATATGTATGGCCTGCACGAGCATATGCTGCAGACTATAGCAGAGTCTTTGCACAGAAAGGAAATATCCAGATATTGTTTTAGGGATTTTAACAAAGCTAATCTCACTCATGAATTACCCAGATATACTTAGCAAGTCAGCTGTCTCATTAGAGGCAACAATATATTGGATCACTGCTAGTCCATGCTAAAAGGTACTTACCACTGTCTTTCTTGGGCAGCCACAGGTCCCTCTCATCATTGTACAATCCATCTTAGCTCCACCTAGAGGCAGAAACTTAAATGTACAAAGCAGTGGTGAAATCTAAAAAAATTTCCCTACCAGTTCTGGGGGTGTGGCTTGGTGGGCGTGGCTTGGTGGGCGTGGCTTGGTGGTCATGTGGCTGGCTGGGTGTGGCCAAGTCAACGTCACTTCTTGGTACTTATGACCTACAAAAAGAAAATATACCAATTATTTCATGTATTTAAAACTTAAATAAGAATAATGAAGAATACTTATGTAAGAATACTTACATAAGAGCAATAAAAGTGTGGTCTTTGTTTTAACACAAAAGCAACACAACTGGCTTACATACAATGCAGAAGCAGCTGCACCTCACACAAAAGGCTCCTGCCACAAGCAGGAAACTCACAGAGCCACAAAGAGCTCAAAAAGCAACGTTCACACTTTACAAAAACACAACACAAAAGCAACACAACTGGATCACACACAATGCAGAAACAGCTGCACCTCACACAAAATGGCCCCTGCCACAAGGAGGAAACTCAAAGAGCCAAAAAGAGCTCTAAACCCAACTTTCACACTTTACACAAAAACAACACAACTGACTCACAACATTGTGCAATGCACTCACAATGCAACATTGTGCAACTCACACATAATGCAAAAGCAGCTGTACCTCACAGAAATTGGTCCCTACAACAGACTTAACAGATTAACAGAGTTGGAAGGGACCTTGCAGGTCATCTAGTCGAACCCCCTGCCCAAGCAGAATTGCAAAAGCACACAATATGGTCCCTTCCAGAAGCAGGAAATAGAGCCATAAAGAGCTCAACAAACAACTTTCACACTTTACACAAAAACAACACAACTGACTCACAACATTGTGCAAGTTACTCACAATGCAACATTGTGCAACTCATGCACAATGTAAAAGCACACAAAATGGCCCCTGCAATAACAAGCAGGAAACTCAGTCACAGAGAACTCACAAAACCAACAATCACAAGCACAAAATCTCACATACAGCTTAGTGTGATTTTGTGTGTTTATGTAGTGAGTATGAAACACTACAGAAACACACAATATCTCAGAAAGCTGCACAAATTTTAAAATATAAAATTTTATAAATTTTAAATGGCTATTTCCTAAAAAAAAAAAAAAATCCTAAAAAAACCCAAGTAACCTTTTTTTTAAAAAAGTTTTAAAAAAAAACCTACTTACTTACCGAATTGAAGGCACAAGGCAGGCAGGCAGGCAGATTCAGTTGCTAGCCGAAGAGATGGATTGCAAACTGCAAGCTGAGGGATTTCAAAAGCACCTGAGCAGGCAAACAGCAATGCAGGCGTTCTTCGAACAGCAAGGCAGCTTGGGAGTCGGTCTGACGAGTGAAGGTAAGCAAGCTGGAGGCTGGGGGGAAAGTTGGTAGTTAGCCAGGTGGCTTAGCCAGGCCAGGCAGGGGAGCCCGGGGACCGAGGGGGCATACTAGGTCACCACTAACCTTTTTGAGTGACCGGCCGTCAACAAGGTTTCTTAGACAATTTTTAGGCGAGGCTTCTGATTAAGGCTTCTGATCAAGCAGGCGTTGGCGAACCAAGTAGATAGGCCACATGGCAAAGGGGCCTTATATAGGGGGGGGGGTGCATGGGCCGGAAGCAAACCACTGAATGGCCGGAAGCGGTGAGTGAGCAAACATGTGACTGGGCAACCAGGTGAGTGTGGGGCCACCAGGGATTTTTACCCCCAGTTCGGAGAACCATGGCCTATCATCCATATTGGTTTGAGTAAACCGGCCCGAACTGGGAGGATTTCACCCTTTGTACAAAACCTGAGGTAAGAACAGTGAAGAGCTGTACTGAGAAGGCAAAGTAAAAGATATAGGTTGTTCCGATTGCATGGACTGGAGTATTTTTCCAGCTGCTTCAATGTACTTAAATGAATTTATTGAGACTGTGACATCATATGTTAGCATTGTGAGGACAAAAGGTTTGTGTATAGCCTTGGTTTATAGCTAAGATCAAGCAGCCTTGCTATGCCAAAAAGGAGGCCTACAAGAAAGAAGGTAGGACCTTGTATGATCAGGCCAGGAATATCAACAAGGGAAATCAGGGTAGCAAAGAGAAGCCACTCTGCAAAGCTGAGAAATCTGTTCTCGGCTAATGAATCTGCAACTGTGTGGTGAAGCCTGAAGAACATCATTAGCTACAGCAGACCTCCCTCCATTCCTGAAGAGAATCGTCAACTGCAGATGACCTGAATGTGAAGAGGAGGACACTGTCATTTACTGTTACTTACCCCACTTCAAATACACCAACAGTAGTCAATGTTTTACACCGATTTCTGTTCTTCTGCCCCCCCCAACCTCTGATGATGTTAGAAAAAGATTTCTGAGTCTCTTTCATAGACAAAAGGTCAGAAAAGTACCAGAATCTGAGTGACTGTTTTCAACTCCTCACCTTGAAACGATTCTGTAGGGCACTGCATAACAAAACAGGACACGCAAATAGTTTTTTTTTCCCCTTGTGCCATCACTCTGCTGAAGACTTAGTTTTCATAACACTGTCTAAAATCTATGTGTAATTTACCCATGTAGTTTGGCTGTAGTATTAATATTTATTCTTCTATTATCTTCTTTACTCCACTCTCTTATCGGTATTATGATGATGATTATCATTATCGGTACATTCTATTGCTTTGCATAGACTGAGAATTTGCACCAGAGACAAACTCCTTGTGTCTAATTACACTTGGTCAAATAAAGTATTCAATTCAGTGTGTGTGAGAGACGGGGGAGGGGAAGAGAGTGTCAGATGTTCAGACTGGATTTAGCATTTTTGTCCACGTATCAAGTCCTTCCCAAGGACCTGGGAGGTAGATGTGGATGTTTTAATGATGTTAGGGGTATTGTTGCAGAATGTACACGGTTCTGAGTAAAGCTTCCTTTTGCAATTGACTGGTTCTGAATTTGTCAATGCCAGTGATGTTTAAATGCTGCTCCATTTGTTTTGGGCTTACATGCAAGGCATCTGTGATTATTAGTAGTTCCTTTGCTTTCTTTTGCCACAGGCATATGTATATGTGTCTGTGTGTGTGATTATTGTTTTTTTTTGCATATATAATACTAGCTAAGTAGGATTTTCATTCTAAGCATAGTATAGAAATTCTATTTAGACAGCATGACAACCAGTCCCTTCCCTTCTGGAAATTGAAATTACTCCTACCACTACCTCAGTTCTACAGTTAGGTTAATACATACCAAACAAAAGACTAAATCTGAGGTAGAGCAATAATCTTTCCAAAAGTCTGAATACTTTTCAGAATTGGCTCACATTATTATATGTATTCCAAACAGATTTTATTTAAGAATCTGTTCTGAAGTTTCTTACAGTGTTGCCAAAAGCATGTAATCTTTTTCACAAGGATCAATATCATGGTTTTGTTTTGTTTTGTGGTAGTGTTTCAACATTTGTACATTCTTGCTGATCAAAATCAGACTTTTCTCACCCAAGCGGTTTTATTAGAGGTTGAAGAAATATTATTCAGAAGAGGGAATTTCTTATTGCCAAAAGATAATGATTTTTTTTTCCTTTTGATAGTTGGCGAAGCTTTTATTATCTAAAATACATTTGTTTCACAGGGAAGATAAATCTGGCCTGTTTGTCAGCCTGTTTGTCTGCCTGTATTCCTTTTTGTTTTTGTGCCTTTAATTTGTTTGCCTTGGGGAGGAGTTAAGTATTAGACTCTCTGATAAAAAATATAATATAAATGTGTACACTAAATAATTGTATTCAAATTAGTATATACTAGACAACCTATGACCAGTTGGGTTATCATTTTAGAGAGGTAACCTAAACAGAAAAATTGAATGACAAATAGGCAAAAAAAGCAGCAGAAGTGATTTTCGATTTCCTGCCAATTTTCCCATTGGGAAGCTAGCAGGGAGATCAGAAATCTCTCTCTCCCTCCTTCCTTCCTTCCTTCCTTCCTTCCATCCATCCATCCATCCATCCCTCTGTCATTCTCTTCCCTCCTTCCCTCCTCCACTTCCAGCTTCCCATTACAGTTGTTTATTTAGGAATAGGCCATGAAAGTAAATGGAATAATTCTGACTCCTGAAACTGCTCATTCACCAGTAATGTTTCTAAGTGAACACAGCAGTAACTGAAATCAGAAAGAGGTTTCCATTGCCACACAGCAAAGTTGAAATGAAAGCAACCAACCTTCTTCAAATTCAACTTTAAAGAGTCTAATAAATTCCTGATCTTGGGGGATGGATAATTCTGATTTTAATTTATTTTAAAATTAAATATAATTATCTGAAAATAAGAATGAAGACATATAATTAAGTTATGATGTGACATGAGTATGATAAGAGATAGGAACATATATTCAGGATTTGATTTATATTTTAAAAAAACTTACTGTGTGCAAAGTAAGCAGGACAAAATCTAACAGCATATTTGTGTCGCTACAAAGCACCAAGAACTATTTTTTCCATATAAATTTAACCAGTTATATATCACATTTATTTGCCTATACCACAGGATATTCAAAATGAAGCAACTTCTTTTTCCTTTCATTTTATTTTGCGGCTTATAGCCAATGCGATAGCAGTTTCCTATTGAATGATAGGCTTTGACAAACACTTGATTTTGGGGAATTGGGACATTTTTCTTATCCTTAAATAGCAATTGCTACTTAGTGTGGTATTTCCAGCCACATTATCATTCAAATTACAGGGTGATTCTTGATTACTGCCCAACATAATGATAGTGAATTGGTTTTCTCCTTTTCTTGTAAACTGGTCAAAAGTAATAGTTGCAAAAGAAAAGCAAGAGTGCATTTGGATATTTGTTGTTCAGGCTACATTCTTTCCCATATCAGGATGCAAAAATATGCAGACATGTAGAAAGGTTCACCTCTCAAAGAATTGTGTCATCTCTTTTTGCAACCTGGAAGATTCTTTTCATAGCTTACTTTTAACAGTTCTATCTTTCTAAATCCTAAACCAACCAGGCCACAGTTTTTCAAGACCGATCAAAAATCAGTTGATCACACCTTTAAAGTAGACTTTCAGATCTTCTAGAGGATTTCTTTTACCTCCTCTTAAAATCTTACCTTCTTTACAAGATTTTTAGAAAGAAAAAATATATGAATGAAGCTGTAGGGAAAGCTAGGGTTATAAATACAAAATGAGAGTGGTGGACTATTTTTTTCTTCCCACCTGACTCTAACAAAATTCTATGAATGAGTAAATAATTACATAATAAGAGCTTCATTTGGATGAAGCCAAAATATTACATGCTAGCTGAATACCCCTACTTTGCTACAAAACTTGATCGGGCTTGATAAATCGACACTTACAGCTTGAAAATTAATGAGTAGTTATGATCAGCCTCTCCTCTCCCCTTTTCTCCCTCAGGCTTGTCTCACAGAAGCCTCTCCTCTTCTATCTTATTCTCTTCTCACCGTCAAGCTGGCCCCATTGATCCTCTCCTATCCCCTTCTCTCCCTCAGGCTTGCCCCACAGAGGCCTCTTCTATCTTATCCTCTTCTTTCCCTCAGGCTAGCCCCATTGATCTTCTCCAAACTCCCAGTCTGCAGGCCAGATTAGTCACATGCTGGCCATGCCCAAGTGGCAGTTGGAACAGAGGTATTTTCAGGTTGAGAGGGAGAGTAGAACATCTAACTCCTTAGCATCAGAGTGTGTTAATAATAATATAAGAAATACTAATGATCTGATGGTCGTTTATAAAAATCCTTTCTTAGCGAGCACCTAGATGCCAAGAGGAACATATATGCAAAATTTCAAGTTTGTAGGCTTTATGGTTCTGGAGATTTCATGATGTCATATGAGTGGCATTTCGCTTATGTATGTATGTATGTATGTATGTATGTGTCTTTGGTTATTCACGTTTTCTCCCGCGTAAAATTGGAAGTGTCTTGGCGACGTTTCAACGAAGTCTCATTCGTCATCTTCAGGCTTCGTGCTTCCAGGAGCAATGTGAGATCTTGGCTGTTTCTTCCTTTTAACTGCCAGTGGGGGTTTGAGCTGATTGGGTGGGAGCTTGGCTGTGTTCTGATTGGGTGGAGGTGTGTTCTGTTTGGTTGGGGGTTTGTGTTTATTGTAAGGATAGGAGGGGTTTAAAGTGGCTAATGGTGCAGTTGCGGTCTGGCTTCTGGTCCTTGGTCGTGCCTCATCATCAGTGTGGGATTTTGTCTGCTTTTTTTGTGGATGTTTGGTGGTGACATCCTGTGTGGGTCTTGTGAGTGTGGGCCTGGTGTCATTCCTACATACATACATACATACATACATACATACATACATACATTATATATAGATTGCTATTTGTAAGTAAAACACAAGTAAAATAACAAAGTTTATTTTGATAGCAGGACATTAACCATTTTGTATGTCTGGCAACTTTGTGAAAGTTCAGTTCGCAATTCTGATTCCTGGAAATCAATAAAACTAATTGAGGAATAGATCTGCGCTGGTCTGGACTTGTAAACCATACAAATATCTTGCCATTTAGTACATTTTATGTGTCTGATAATTACATACATTAAGATTACTTCTCAGTGTCAGGGCATATTCTGGCTTTCTAGAAGAGTATTAAGACTTGGTTCTGTCAAGCAGCATAGGAATCCAAAAGTGATATGCAACCCTGGGAATGGTTGATAGCTTGAGGCTGTTTTCTTCATCTTTTTAACTTTGTCTAGTTCTTTAGGATTTTATGATTTTTTTTTACTTGCTGAGTCACAAATGAGTGATGTATGAATCTGATTAATAAATAATAAATGAATATAATATATGTATTTGTTTATTTGAAGCATTTAAAAACATTTTATAGACAGTAGAAGAGAGCTTCAGCAGAAACAAAGGTTTTTAAATCTCTATGATATATGTGTGACCTTCTCGCTTCAGAGAAAAGGCTGATGGGTTAGGAAAAACAGACGTTTTCTGCAGTTTCTGTTTCTGATAATACAATACATGGTTCCATATGCTTTTCTCTTTTCTAAATAACAGATAGATTGCTTCTTTCCAGAGCTGGCAATTTGGTGCTCCATTTCATTCTTGAAACTATTTTGAGCATACATTTGTCTATCATGCAGTTGGTATCAAATCAGGTCATTGCATGTATTCAACGATCAATTTTATGTATGCCAAAGCAGTACACTTAAGTGGTAGTCAGCTGTAGGTGATACATATTAGTCTGTTTAACTAACCATTACCGATATAACTTCATTTTCCTGCACTAGATAGCTAAATTGTCAGGCTCAAAAGACCAGATCTACACATGTAGGTTCAAGTAAACTGATTTATTGCTGAACAGCCTATGCACCGCAATCTTCTCAACTAAAAACATCTGTTCAGAATTAGATAAGGGACCACAAAATCCAAAGGATGATTGGAATTCATCTACTTGTGACTATGTAGGGATTCCAGATGGCTCCCTCTTTTAAACTTTACTCCCCTGTTCTGCTACTCCTCCTACAAAATAGATAGATGGACATTAATGATAGCCAAGTACTGTTTTCAGTTTATTTGAATCAAAGTATCTATCTAGCCACTGATCTTCAAATGGCACTAATAGAAATTATTCTCCAGCACAATTGGAAAAGCAAAACAACAATTTGGGGAGTCTAATATACCGACAGCATTGAATGTCTTCATTGAATTTTGGAATTCTGTTATTGTGAATAAATTGTTATTGTTTGGTTGCTTTATATCGTTACCTTATTAAAAGTTTGCCTTCTGAGTCTAGGATTATACTATTTTTGGTTCTGAGTAGGCTTCTGTTCAGACTATTCCAGAGTTTAGGGGCCCTACTGGGAAAAGCAAGTAGAAGCTATGGACAAGTAGCTCTTTGTCCAACTTGAGTTGGTATATGAATTGCAACTCTAGAACAAGATATTCTAAAGGCAGCCATGCTTGTAGTCTAGTTATCTTCCATTTAAGAACTATAAACTACAAAGCACTGCCATGGAGAACACTTCAACTGGTTCATATGCTTACAGGAAAATATAGTTAATGTCATGTAATACCTTTGCGGTAAGTGCTGCACGATCTACTGGTATATTTCCAAAGGCAATTAAGTGTGGGTTACTATCTATACAGACCTATAATACATATCTATACAGCCCTATAATACATAATACAACATCTTTCTCAGATTACTTCTATCTATCTCAATCAAATCCATTGCTAAATGTCTCCATTAAATTCTCACTCTCACTACAGTGAGAATTGAACTGAAAGTGGGTATTCCCTAAGGAAGTCCCTTCCTATGGAACAGCCTGTCCTTTTAGGCCAAAGTGGCTCCTAGCTCTGCATTGGCTTCATGATTTTGCTGTTTGGCTACTCTTTTTAAGATTTAGGCAATGTAGAGATTAATAAAATAAATGCATAGATTAAAATATAGTGACATATTTTGATAATAAATAAAAAGGGTTAACTAAGGTTTTATTAATTACTTTGAATACTTTTACTTTAAAATTGAAAAAACTACAGAGTATTTGAGTTAAATATTTTATGCGAAAATATAAGGGAAATAAAATCAGTAACATAAGGTCAGCTTGCCTGTTGCCTTGGGCAACCAATTCCATATGTTAGCAGAATACGGATTTAAGTGCCTTGACTTCAAAATTTGAGGAAGAAAAAATAAACACATTCCAATGGAGAAAATATAATCTGTTTCCCTCTTTTAAAGAATGGTAAATTACTTTCTTTAAAAGGTTTTTAAAAACCCTGCCAAGAACTCTTCTCCTTTTTTTTTTCTTTTTTTTTTTTGCTAAATATAAGTGGTAAAAAATATTTTCAAAATGGTTAGGTCAGAATGATTTCTAGGCATTTACCATTTTAATTGCTCTGGATTTGGATCTTTAAATAGATTGATTTACAAAGGAAAAATATACAGAAATATTTCCTGTTCTCTGCTTTCCCTAGCAGTTATCCTTAACTTGAAAAGTCATTTTTGGAGAAAGATTTAAAAAAATATATTGATTTCCAAATTGACATTGAGCAAGTATGGAGAAGAAGTCAATGGTTGTACCAATAGTAATAGGAACTTTTGAAGCAATACCCAAAGGGCTGCTAAGATATATGGGAATTTTGAACTTATTAGACCTAAATATTTTGACTTTGCAAAGGAACAGCCTACACCAATTTGATGTCGTGGTGAGATCAAACACGAGGAGCCGGACTCCTTAAACTTGCACCAAATCCTCCTCATTGAAGGGCCCCCTAAGGGGCTAAAGTCACCCTATAGGGATGACAAAGAAAGGACACCCTTCAAGTTGCAGAGGGGCACTCTGCAGGTCACAAAGAGCAGCAGCTCTTCAGCTGAACCCAGGGATTCTCTCCTATCCAATGATGAAAAGGAGAGGCAGCCATTATGGCTGCCATGAATCTGGGGCAGCCGAAGAAACAAAGAATGTGCTGGAGTAGTGTAGATGAACAGTGATTGGAACTAGGTGAGGTGATTTTTTTTTAAACCTAGAACCTAACCCTAAAGAAAATAAACCTTGGAAAAGAGATTCTTTGAAATGCTTGTCAAAGTGGTGAATAATTACAGAGAGAAAAATTATAGACCTGAAAGAAAATGAACTAAATTTTTAAACTTTATTGGCATTATGTTGGTAAAGAATTTTAAAATGCTGGGACTATTTGTCTAAATATTGACTATTTTTAAAAAAATCTGAAATAAATATGTTAGATTTTGTGCAACGTTGAAATTTAAGCTGAAGGCTCAATCTACTGGTGAATGAAATATATGCTAAACTCCTATAACCTTGGGAAGTACTGATAAGACAAAGGGGAAAAATGGAAATAAATAACACCTGGAGGACTGCTGTGCTATCTACTGTTCTATATCTGTCGACTTCATGATTATTGGAGGTTTAAATGTGAGATTATGGAAGACATCTAAAGAAAGCAACTTTTAAATGCCAGGATCTATGATTGAATTTACAGAGTGACTTAAGGAGATATTTGGAAATCTTCCTGGATTACCTAAATGGAACATTGACAAACTGTGGAACATAAAGGACTCTAACTAGTGCATTCCCCTGAGGAGCAACACTAGGATTGAGCAAACCATTTCTAAGCTGGTTTTCTGAGGTCATAGATAATTGAGACTTTGGTGTGGTGACAGGCTACTGACAGGCTATTGAGTGATATTTGGACCTATCAACATAAGACAAGATGTTGCATTAAGGGAAGATGAAGAAGTTGTTATTCAGTCCTTGGTTAGGACTTGGACTGTTTTTACCAGTCCCAGACTGTGTGCTGAATTGAAAATTAACCATAATAACAACAAGATTGATAAAAAGATATTAATTTCCCCCCATTCCAAGGAATATAGCCCAACTGATTATTTTTGTGGCCATGCTGTGATCGGACTAAGTAAAATAGACAGTTTTGAGTTACCATAGTAATCTGATGAAAACCAGAAATTGATTAAAGGATTATATAGTATTTGAATTTCAAGTGGCTTTTGAATGTGGATCCAGATTGGTGAGTGCAGTTGGTAGATGGAGAATGGGTAAGTATGATTTTTATGATACATTTGTAAAATGCTACTCCATTATGCCCAGTGAAAAACACACAGTGCACTTCTGCACACATTTACGATATCTGTGCGTATCAATATTTTGCCATGTTCACATAGAAAAGGAACATGTTTTGGTGATTAAGGACCATGTTTGTTGGGCTAGGGATTTGGGTACTTTTTTTGTCTTTTTACATAAGCTATTCTATTTTTGATTTAAGTTGCAATTTCAATTTGTTTACACCTAAAAATGATGGGAAACTACTGTGACATTATAACAATTATAGCAATTACAGTCTTGGGAGTTGTGGCAGCCCTGAGGTTATAGGATACCCACCCCGATCTAGATAGATAGATTCCAAGAAACTTTATGAAACTTATAGATTCAGGATTAGCAAGGAGTTGAACAAATTGGACAATATTCACAGAGGTGTTTTCCTTATTATGGAATCCCATTATATGCCATAGATTCAAGATTACAACAACGTATTTCAGCATTCTTTGTATAGAATTATCTAACTTTTCTATCTCTGTGCTCTCCATTGCAAGCTCGGTAAAGCTGGAGTAGAGCTCTTGCTCCCAAATTGAACTCAATAGTTAAGACAGGCATTTAGCTTGACCCTCCTTTCTTCCAAAAGAAGAATGAGGCAAAGTCACCCCTTATTCCTCCTTTCTTCTGTCCACGCCACCCCCTCCTAATTGTAGCTATTTATGCATGCAGTGTTACTGTCATTAATGTTTGAAATTCATTTTCAGAATAAGATTAACCTTATCTTGCCCCTTACAAGGTCACTAAATAAGCTTTAATAACATATTAATATTGTTAAACGTTAAACTATTTAATGCTATACTTCATGTGAATTAGAAGAATTACTTCAAATAAGAAAGTAAGGCTCTATGTTGTATCAGAATATTTGTTATTCCTGACTTAAAGAGTAAGCAGACTTACCCCTCTCAACTAATTGCTGCAAAGAATGTTTAGATTTAATTAATTTTCAGATGGCCAATACAGGCGTAAAAATCAAATGCTGCTGAATAGCACATTGCTGAGGTTATATCCCCACCTACTGACAAGAAAAATGAATATAATATAAAAACAGATTCACAGTTATTTTTTTTTATTCAGAAAGAATAATTACAAATTTGCCAAGGACATTTATTCATTAAGTCACCTCTATCTTATAATGGGTATTATTTGATGTGCCCAGTAAGAGAGTTAGTTGAAGAAGTGGTATGGCTGAGGAAAAAGGAAGAGGAAGATAGAAGAAATGAAGAATCAAAGGAGGAAAAGAGAGGAAAAGGAAGAAAAGAGCAGAAGGAATTGAAATAGAATAAGCCAAAGGAAGCAAAGGGAAGCAGTTTCTAGCAAGAGGAGCAGCCACCTATGAGCAATCATCAGGTGCAGCAATAGCAAAATGGTTACAATGCTACCAGAAGCAGCCATACGACCCAGTAATGGAAATAGAAAGTTAGAAGATTCAGAGTCTTCCAGAGTCCAGGTATTGGTAAACCAAGATTTTTACAGGATGAATATAGAATGGTGGTCAGCAGAATGGAATACCTAAAGCAACTAAAGACTTCAAAAGACAGCAAAGAAATAAACTATGTCAAACAGCCTCCAGCTAGTACTGAGCCAAGCAAATGAATGTGGGGTACAGTAGGTCGGGAAAGACTGGAGAAAATATAAAAGTGAGCCTTGTATGAAGCTAAATGTTTGTTGTTCTCTCACTATCTTGGGGTTCTTTTATGTTTTTATTCCTTTGTTTTTGTTGTTTTTGTTGTGATTTAGGGCCAATTGTTTTTATATTGTGTGTATTTTATATTGTGTTTGAATATTCTGCTTGAAAGATGCCTAGATTTACTTTTTTGTGATCTAGAAGCTATAAATTTTCTAAATAAAGAAATGCTTTGAAATCAGTAGCTGAAATGGGGAAATAATTAAAAGTGTGTGACAGACAAATGTTACAGCATTCTGCATTTAGAAAATGAATCATAAAATATAAGCAGATACAACTATAACATTGCAAATAAAGTAAAATTAAATAAAAAGTAAGATAGAATAACATAGAATAAATGTAGGAATAAAAAGTCCTTGGTGCTCTCTGAGCTTGGTTGTTTTCTTGTTGACATTTCATTACCCAAACTTTGTGGCTACCCAACAAAATGGATATCCATGCACCTTTATCATAAAATGCCTGACCACTAAATCTAATGCAGCACAATAAATACAAGCATACATCACAAATATCTCAGATACCGCCAACAGACTACTACAGCCACATGAAATCAGTGTAGCACACAAGCCAACTAAATCCTTCCAAAACAGGCTAAGTAAACTAAATGACTCGGCAGCCCCAGAAGAGAAAAACATGAGTCACAACATAATGACTGCAACAACCACTGAGTAAGACAAACAGGCAAAAGACTGGCAGAATAAATCCATTAACACCAACTAGCAGTCAGAAGACATGATGAAAACCCTTTAATTTCACAGCATATTGACAGACTTACCATAGTTTTAATTGGGAAACACTGACCATCCTAGACCAAAAACACTAGGGAATTTATAAAAGCCTGGCACTCTGACAAATTAGCTATCAATAGACATTTAGACATAAACAATATCTATGTACTATGCAAAGGAGATGATCAACAAGCCAAAAAGACCAAACACCTCCCCACCAGCAATCAGCACCCAGATGAACATTGATTAACTCAAAGATTGACATCAGATCAACAATCAAGTAAGCAATGTCCCAATCAAGGAACTGCCAAACAATCCAACAGTTAACAGCCCAACCAAAACAAAAAGAAAGCCACCAAGACCACTCCTGCCAACTCTGAGAGGGCAAGCCACTAGTAAAGCAGAATAAAATGTGGATTAAAATATAAAAACAAGACGTGGCATAAGGGACAGATAAAAAGCTTGCTTGTAAAAAGACAGGGAAATGTCATCAGTCAATAGCAGTCAATCACAATTAAATACAACAAAATAAAACTTAAATAGCACGGTTAAATCATTAATTATGTAATTAAATTATATATTTATTTACACAAATATGCAAATTTATGGAAATGCAGTGTTCAGTTTTGCACTGGACCAGTCCTTTCTCCGGGACTGGTCCCAATCCGTGTTGAGGGAGCCTTCAACCACAAAATGTTCCAATAAATGTCCTTATGTCAAAAGCCCAAAACCACAAGGTTCAGCTAAAGCTCGCTCGGAGACACGTAGTCAGTACCTGTGCCCCAAAACAAAAGGAGAAGTAAGACAATATCTACTTACAAGGCTTTTTCCTCAAAGTAACCAATAAGAAATGAGTTAAGTGTGGAAGGAGGAGCCAACGTCGCAACAACACAACATGCAGTCTCAACAGTCTGAGACCGCCGTTGATACTTTTGCCACTGGATGGTCCAGCAGGACCTAAACCATCCCGGAGAGATGGTGATCATGAAGACAAAGCCTTGCTGGTCTCAGGGACACCACAAAGTCTCTGATTGACCCAAGGGAAGCGCTTTAAGCCAGTGGCAAACAGGCAGCCCCCAGGCTGACGAAGTTGGAGACGACTCCGGAAGGAAGTGAAAGTGAGTCCATCGGATGAGGTTTTTTTTACTCTGAGAAAGATTGCCCAAAGAAACTTTTTTTAAAAGATAAATTAGTCCTTTAAGTAAAAAAATAAAGCGGTGAATTTAATTCTTATTGGACTGCCTTGGAAAGTTTTTGTTCTTTCTTGTAATGATACTTTGTGGATAGAAGTGATTGCAACGTTTCCTGTTTCTCCACTTGAAGTGAATGGATTGATTTTATTTCCGCTATTTTTACCACCTTATTTTTTGGCTTAAATTAAAACTCTCTTTTTTATTTTAACAAATTCTCCCTTCTATTGGTTATTAAATCCCACCAAAGATCGCATAGAGCGGGCCTCCTCCGTATTCCATCCGCCAGTCAGTGCCGACTGGCGACCACCCAGAGGAGAGCCTTCTCAGTTGCTGCTCCGACGCTATGGAACAATCTCCCCGTGGAGATTCGTACCCTGACCACAGTCCAGGCCTTCCGTACAGCCCTCAAGATCTGGCTAGCCCGTCAGGCCTGGGGATAAATTTTCTTGCCCCTCCCGAATACTGAGTGAATGTTGTGTTTTAGTACTTTTTAGTTATTTCACATTTTCTTTTGTATTTTGTCTTTCACTCCCCTTCCCTTACTATTGTAAGCCGCCCTGAGTCCCCTCAGGGAAAAGGGCGGCCTATAAATGCTAAATAAAATTAAAAAAAAATCAAAGTCAATAAAAGGTTTTTGTTTTCCATAAAATTGAGAAAAGTATGAAAAAGTGGAATCTGCCATTTGGAAGTCAGAGTCTGAAGTTCCTTCTTTGAAACAATGTATCCTTTGTTCATTCCTATTTGATCTTACTGACTTTGTAACTGAAGGGTTTGCAACTTGCTTACAAAATTTGATAAAGAGTCAAGGGCATGAATTGCTTTTTGCAGGTGCTCTTGGAAAATATTTTGGCTAGAGAAGGAAAAGGAAAGAAAAAGATAGAACCCTTCTCCTTTGAAGTGTACAAAAGAACTTGTGCTTAAGTTAAGCTAATATATATACACACACACACACAAACAAAAGAAGTGACTTATGACCATTTTTCACAGTTACGACAATTGCAGGATCACCTGGCTTTCATGTGCTCAGCAGTGCTGTAAACTGGAACAGCTGGTCTTTCAGTTTCCGCATGTCTGCCAGCCAGATGATCATTGTGCATGCACATCAGAAACCAGAAGAGGAGCTGCCTGGTGCACATGCGCATCTCAGAAATCAGAGGTTCTTATTTCTGGTGCGCACATGTGCACTGGGCAGGTCCTCTTCCGGGTCGCTTCCCCAACGCTTTCCCACTTGGTGCCGAAAAGATTTGCCATCACTGATCTAGAGTATGCATACACTTTACAAGTGGTGGCATGAATCATCAAAAGCCACTTCCAAGATTCAATTGAACTGTTCAGTTTGAATCTTCTCCTCATTCCTGCAAATAACAACACAGTACCAAGGAACCCCCATGGTCATTACAAGCAGGTAAAAGGGAAATGATCGATTCTCTTTTGAGAAAAGCAATCATTGCTTTTTAAAGTTTTTATGGTGGCACAATTTAGCCCCATGAATCCATGCTAAGAGTTCATAATGTAACTGCCATAAGAGACTTAGAAATACAAGAGTTTCATCGGAATCTCTGGACTAACTCTCCAGTCCGTTAACAAGCTGTGTAATACAATATCCAGACTCTAAATTCTCCTTCTAAGTTTCTTGGCACAGTTCCATTCTATTGCTAATTCCACTCTTTTATAATTCTAGCTTGCAGCAAAGGATGTGCAGTCAAGAAAGATACTGTCCCTCAGAGGCGTCATCCCAGCCTGGCTTTTTCCGTGCTTTCCAAACAAAGTCTTTCGGCAGTGGCCGTTCTGGGCACACGCTCTATAGTTGTATGCTCTGCCGGCAGCTGGCCCACAACCATAGAGCATGCGCCCAGAACAGCCACTGCCGAAAGACTCAGTTTGGAAGACGTGGAAAAAGCCAGGCTGGGATGGTGGCGGCAGTGGCAGCGTGGGTGCCCTGGCTCCTTAATGAGAATTGGGCCATGCATCGTGAGGCTGGGAGGCGGGTGAGCGAGAACAGAACAGCTGCTCGTGCAACCTCCCTCTCCAGCTGTGCAGAGCACCATTCACTGGCATTTCGAAGGCACCAAGCCGCGGGAGCCGGGTGGCAGCGAACAGGCACTCACACACCTTGGCGATACCCCTAAGTCAGTGAATGGTGCTGTGCCTGGCTGCAAAGGAGGTTTGCCGAGTGACTGTTCGTGAGTGTGGTCGCTTCATGGCTGTTGCGTTGTGCTGCTGCGACAGTGCAAAACAGCCATTCGCCCATGAGGCTGTGTCCGGCTCTTTGGGAGCCCACTCGCAAGAGAGAAGCCACCCGGCAACCCCTCTCTTCAGCTTGGCACAGCGCTGCTCACCAACCTAGCAGTATCTCGAAGGTGCCCAGCAACCCGATCACCTGTGCCTCCTCCCCCGGTTCCCGCGGCTTCGCACCTTCGGGATACTGATAGGTTGGTGAGTAGCGCTCTACCTGGCTGGAGGTGGGGGGTTGTGTAGGAGGCTTATATGTGGGGGGGCTTATATTTTTGCCCACCAGAAAAATGTGGCATGGCTGTATTATGAGGACATGTCATATTTTCATGGAAACACGGTAGGACTGTCCTAACATGGGTTATGTCTTTCCATTATTTGCATCATTTTCATGTCTTTCCATTATTTGCATCATTTTCATGCTTATTATTATAGTTCCTAATTATCAGGCATAGTGCTTTCATTTTATTAAAAAAAAGTTGTGCTGTATTTTACATATTGGCTGAACTCTACCTTTCCTTTCTGCCAAGAATGGCATCTAAAGTCAGATGAAAGTAATTGCATTCTAATTTCTTTCTTTGGTCTGCATTTTGGAAGCAGTTTTGTCATCCTTTCTTACAACCCAAAACTTTTTTTCTTTCTTTCTGTACCTCTCTATCAGCACAGCAAATTCCTGTGCTATCTTTCAGAAAGATTTTCGTACTTTGTGCTTGAAAGAGCAGTGGCAATGCTATTACCTTGTCATTGGAGTTGATAAAGTATCTTGAACAGCCCCAAATGAGAAAACTCTCATCAATATAGGGATTGCCTAGAGTTTATGTAGTGCAGTTGGGATGTATTTTTCTCTGTAGATCACCCTTAAAAGCTGAGGGAAAACTGGTACTGTGAAGACTTTGAGGGATACTGTGGTCTACAAGCCATGAAATTATGACATAGAGGCACAAGAATATTTTGTATAGTCAAGACATCAGTTCTGACTTCATGTACAATCCCACAGAAATAATTTTAATGTAATGTAATATAAAGGCTTGCATACTAATTGTCATGCCTTTCTTTAAAAGATTGTCCTTTTTCATAATAAATAACAATTGTAGTGATTTGTTAAGCTGTTTAATATTGTTAAGAAATAAAAATGTAATCTAGATTTGTATTAATGGAACTTTCAGAAATAGCTAAAGTAGTGCATTAAAGCTGTATGTTTCCAAGGGTGAAGTAGTCCTGAATACCAATTAGACCATTTGAACTGTTGCCATTCTACAAACGGTCTGTTCAAATGAAAGCTTTTATTTAATAACGTGTCTTTAATATTAAGAACTGAATATCAACCTGATGCGCCAAATAAAATATCATGAAGGTTAACATCATCAGCTATGGAAGATGACATTTTTGTTCTGCCCTGCCTGCCAAGGAGCCTTCAGAATTTTATTAATTCTTAACTATATTTGTTTTATTAGTGATGTTATTTAGCATTGTGGTGATATTTTAATCAAAAGAAAAAATAAATATAATCTGAATAATAGTTATGCTTATTAGTTTAGTTTTTTTTTTTTATTATTAGTTTTATTAGAATTTGTAGGCCGCCCTTTTCCCTGAGGGGACTCAGGGCGGCTCACATAAAACTGGGAAGGGGGGAACACAAACATCAAGATAGAAGACATATAATAAAATAGTAGGCAACATACATTCATCATTCGGGAGGGGTAACTATCCTTATCCCCAGGCCTGACGGGCGAGCCAGTTCTTCAAGGCTATGCGGAAGGCTTGGACGGTGGAGAGGGTACGAATCTCCACGGGGAGCTCGTTCCAAAGGGCCGGGGCTACTGCTGAGAAGGCCCTCCTCCTTGTGGTTGCCAGCCGACACTGGCTGGCCGATGGGATACGGAGGAGGCCTAGTCTATGGGATCTTATTGGTCGCAGGGAGGTAATTGGCAGAAGGCGGTCTCTCAAGTATCCAGATCCACTGCCATGTAGGGCTTTATGGGTGATTAATAGCACCTTGAAGCGCATCTGGAGATCGACAGGCAGCCAGCGCAGCTCGCGGAGGATGGGTGTTATGCGGGTGAATCGAGGTGCACCCGCGATCACTCGCGCGGCTGCGTTCTGCACTAGCTGAAGCCGCCGGATGCTCTTCAAGGGCAGCCCCATGTAGAGCACATTGCAGTATTCCAGCCTAGAGATCACAAGGGCCCGAGTGACTGTTGTGAGAGCCTCCCGATTCAGGTAGGGTCGCAACTGGCGCACCAGGCGAACCTGGGCGAATGCCCCCCTGGTCACAGCCGTTAGGTGGTGGTCAAATGACAGCTGTGGATCCAGGAGGACTCCCAAGTTGCGAACCCTGACTCCCAAGTTGCGAACCCTGCTGTAGCATTCAGATGCATTCTTCAAGAAAATTAGAGATGAGTCATCTAAGCAGTATAGAGAAGTTCCTTGAAAGAGGCATTATTTCATCCACTTAAATAAAAATCTAAACATTCAAATGTAACCACCTGCAATTTGGAATTAGTATCGCCCCTGAACTGTTCCAAAGCGTCATGGAAAGGCTTTTGCAGGGGATTCCAGGAGTCATCCCCTATTTTGACGACATCTTGGTATCGGCTGCAAATGAGGCGCAACTTTTCAAATGTTTAAGAACTGTTTTGACCAGACTTAGAGACAGAAGCCTATGTCTCAAAAAAGAAAAATGCCAAATTAATGTGCCAAGGGTTGAATTCCTAGGGTAGCTCATCGACAGCTGTGGGATTCACCCGACCTCTACATAAATTAAACCAATCCAGGGTGCCCCTACACCTCGCAATCAGACCGAGCTGCAGGCATTCCTCGGGCTCCTTAACTTCTACAGCGCCTTTCTTAAACAGAAAGCCACCATTGCTGAGCCCTTACATTGTCTCCTGGCAAAAAACATGAAGTGGTCCTGGGGCAAAGCCGAGGCAGCCGCATTTGCCACGGTGGAAAAGACTGTTGTCAGCGGACACCTTCCTAGTCCAGTACAGCCAGACCCTGCCATTTGTTTTAACCTGTGACGCTTCCCCGTTTGGTGTCGGAGCCGTCCTCAGCCACATACTGCCCAATGGGACCGACGCACCCATAGTCTATAACTCAAGGACCTTGTCCTCTGTCAAGCAGAACTACAGCCAGCTGGACCGTGAAGCTCTGGCTGCAGTGGCCAATGTAAAAAGATTCCATGGGTACCTCTACGGCCGTGACCTTGCACTCATCATGGACCACAAATCGCTACTGGGCTTGCTGGCTGGGGATCGGCCTACTCCTGATTCTTTGTCACTGCGAATGACCAGGTGGACTACGTGCCAACTTCTAGTATCATTTTTGTTTTTAAAAGTATACATCACATAGCCATCTTCTGAAAACTGAAACTACTAGAAGTTGCTGCCCAGAGTTTTACTGGAAGTATGCACAGCAAGTTTCAGGTAGCAGAAAACATCAGGGAATACAGATGGTGGTGAGATATACCTCACTGGCTGCCTTCTTTTAAATTAGTGTTTTGTATACCTCATATTATTCATTTTATGACTACATGAGCACCCATTACAGCCATTTGGTAAGAACATCTAATAATGTTCTGAAAGAATAAAATGCACCTTAGTTTTTGGGGAGGAAAATAATAATAAGAAAAATTCTGCCTCTGCCTACCAGTATCCAAGGTATTCAGCTGGCTTGCTTCCTGACTTGGAAAACAAGTTAACAAGGTCAGCCAATAAATAGGCATAGCAACTAAGTCAGCCAATGAGGGCTATTTGAACTCTGAAATAGTATTTGCCATGTGAGCAATAAGGAGACAGGAAGGAGCCTGGCTTAGCTGAGAACAGAAAATGAAACTGCTTGTGTTTTGCTTCTATTTACTGCTACCTTGGAAAACCTGCTTTTGGTATTGTATTGTATATTATTATTATTTTGAATCAGTGGTGGGTTTCAAAATTTTTTAGAACCTCTTCTGTGGGTGTGGCCTGCTTTGTGGGAGTGGCTTGCCGGCCATGTGACTGGGTGGGAGTGGTTTGCTAATCATGTGACTGGGTGGGAGTGGCTTGCCAGCCATGTGACTGGGTGGGCATGGCCAACTTGTAAAATGTGGTGAAACTCACTTAACAACTTTCTTGCTTAGCAACCAAAAGCTTGGCTCAGAAACTCTGGCATTTGAAGCACCCAAGTCTTAAAGCTGTCAAGTTACAAGACCCTTGCCCCCCCTAACCCTTTAGAAAAAAACCAGGGGTGTTCAAACTTGACAGCTTTTAGACTTGTGGACGTCAACTCCCAGAATTCTTCGTCTTGTTCTTCATCTTGATGATGTCCGAACAGGCAGGGGGCGGGAGCTGGAACCAGTTCTAAATGGCACTGTAGATTTGTGGAAACTCTTCTATAGAAGAGGTTAGAACTGGCAGGAACCCACCCCTGTTTGGAATCCTGCTTACTTGTGTGTGCTTTCTGAATATGATTGGTGCTTCAAACTCTGACCAGCCAGGTCAGCTTCAGAACTTACTGCAGCCTGATTCAGCACAGCTAATTGGCAGGTGAATCGGACTGCCAGAATACCCCCAATCACCTGTTCCAGGCTGCAGGGATTGCCACAGACCATTGCTGCTTCCTGCCTTGCGTTTTTGGCCTCTGGTGGGGGTGTGTGGGGCTACATTCGGGGTATAAGACGCACCCAAATTTTCACCCTCTTATTTTTTTGGGGAAAAAAACCTTTGTCTATAGAGGTAAAAGTTTCATGGATTTAAGCTAACGAAAATTGAATGAAGTACATTATTGACATTTGAATTTCAGTTTTCATTAATACGTTTTCCTACAGATGTTTCATTTTTCAACCTATGCCCTTTTGTATGACACAAGATGCCCAGGGGTGGGTTTCTGGCTTCTGTTATTGCCAGTTCGCTCAGGGAAGTGCTTCAGGCATGCACATGCTTTATAAATGCACTCACTTGATACGCGCTATTTGCACATACACAATAGTGAAAAAATTGCTTCTGCACATGCACAGAAGCAAAAAACAAGATGGTGGTGCCCATGGTGCCACCAATAGAACCAGTTCGGAGGCATGGCCGGCCAAGTTACTACCTACTCAGCCGAATCGGTCCGAATTGGTAGGAACCCACCTCTGAAGATGCCATGTGCTTCTTATAGGAAACAACTGTTTGAAGCTATATGAAGTTATGAAGCTTGTTTGCTCACCAGTGTTACTAATCAGCTGCATTTGGAATGTAAACCATCTATATCTTTTTAATCTTGTTTTATTTTCTTAAATTTGTGTTTCTGTTTATTGTGTTGGTCTCTGCCTTTGAGTTGACTACAGATTTGCTTGAAAATTCCAGTCCTGCCTTCCCTAGAATGTTCAAAATGGCAATGCTATTTGGGGAATTTTGGGAGATCAAGCCCATATATAATGAGTGTGTTATTGAGAAAAGTTGTTCTCCTCATAACTTTTTTTTTCTAGATCCTTGAACTATTCAGATGTGCTCTTTCTTAGGTTTCCATTTATTTCCAGCCCATTCCATATATAGTATGAAACAAACTTCAGAGGTACTTGTAGTTTTCTGAACTCTGAACGTTTTACAAATCATACATAAAGGTTTTTTTTAATAGTATAAGGGTACTGCATTATTATTTCTCACAACTACAGAGAAAAGGATCTATTCTTTTTCTTATTTCTCAACAACCTGTCAAGTAGCTTTTAAATTCCACCTGAGGTGTGGATGCAGTTGCAAAAAAATAGAACTGGTTGAGTTATCCTTTTTCATATTTTCCCTCTTCCTTTAGAAAACATGATTATATTTAACAGCACATTAACTGTGGACATTCTCATCCAAACCCTAAGTGGACCTAAACTGAAAAACAGCACTGATTTTCCATCATTTATTGCTTTGTAATCCTACCAGTGCAGCAGGACTTTAAAATCCAGCCTGAGGTGAATTTTCTTGGCAGAGGCAGAAGGAGAAGCAAAGGCGCTTTCATTTTACATTCTATACAGAGAGCTCCCTGACTGTTGAGTTGTCACCTTGGGAAATGTGAGTCTATTTGCCACTCCCAGAATATACCATCAGGGTGTCTAAAAGGTATTGCTACTGACAGGGTGATGTATGAGGGAAGAAAACCCACTAAAACTGAGCATGCTGCATCAAATGTGCTTGTAGTTGTTGTCTCTTTCTTGGGAATAGAAGAGACAGAGATAGAATGCTGACTTTTGCAAAGCTCATTTTTTTCCACTGAACGTTCTTCATTTCTTTCCTTCTATTATTCATTGCCAAGACACCAAGTCCATAAAGGCCTTGTTCTTCTAAGTCCAAGATACCCATTAAAGATGGAAAGACCTTGTCAGGAGTCCACTTTAATTGACCTTAAAAGACAAGTTCAGTTTGATTGTATTGCTTTTCTGTCTCTGATGAAAGGCTGAAGCGGATGAAGCTTATGAATTGGAGTCTAATCTCTCATGGGGTGATGCTAATTTTCTTCTCTTTAGCGTTCATTTTGGGTCTTCTATTTTAAGAAAAATGTTGGTAACCATGCCTGCATTTATAGCAAAACCTGGATGCACCTTGCAAAATACTGCTATGATTAAACAAATCAAAATAGAACATTATTTTATGGAAAGTTCTGAGATATTTTTTTATTTTTATCAATTTAAACGATTTGATTTTTACTGCTGTAATGCTATATTTAGTGTCACACGACAACTCTACAGCTCTAATAAAAAGCTGAAAATTACAAAGGCTCTAGAATCTACATGGAAATATATGAGGTAGCCATAACCCTATTATGCTATATATGCCTATAGTTATATCAAATAAAACCTTTACTACAATTAAAGATCATTGAAAAGGGGATGGGATGCAATCAATTAAAAACAATAGAAAGTACATCAAACATTAAAAATAAAAAAATGAAAAGGTATAAAACAGGATTATATATAAAAACCAACTCTACAGCATTTTAATAAACGTGGAGTAGGAACATTATATGAGTGTAGAGGAGCATAAATTTATTATATGGCAGATTAAATCTATCATGATAGAATGGCGTTCTAGATGCTCATTAAAACTACTTCGTGACACAGGTCATCATCTGATGGATTTTATATGCTGCTGTGCAGAACCTGGCAATGTTATATTTTGTAGCAAGGTTAGTATCTGAAAGCGGTAGGGAAATGTAGAATTGTCCTGTGCATCCTGGGTATTTATGCAATAATAGTGAGATGAAGCTTTATTATGTGTCTATAATATAGGCCTTGGAGCAGCACATGCTCTGTTGTTTCTATATGTCCAGAGTGACAGGGGCATTGTCTCTCTGGGTGGGAAATTTTCTTGGGTCTTCAAGAACAGCTGAAGGGAAGGCATGACATTATACCAAAAGAAAGGCCCTCAAATGGTTAAGCATTTTGAGGTTAGTTACATCTGCCAGAAAGAAGGCAGAATGCCTATTAAGGTTCACGTTTGATTCAATAAGCTTTGGAGATCTGGCTAAATCCAACTGGCACTGAGTCTGCTACACAATATTCAATAAGTGCTCTGGCCTAATCATATCCCATGTTGAGTAGAAGACATGGAGAGAAGCCCAAGGATGAGATTTTAGTTACAACTGTCTTTTTCCATGTGGCCTTCTATTACCTTCTCTAATAGCTACTACAGAGAAATCCATATTAGTCATTTTAGCTTCCCTCAATTTTCAAGCTGTCTCCATTTCAAGCTTCTTGTCTCAAAGGTGCTTTTTTCAAAAGGCAACTGAACTTTCTTGTTTTTCTTTGAAGATGTTTCGCTTCTCATTCAAGAAGCTTCTTCAGCTCTTACTGGGTGATGGGGAATAAAAGGATTTATATAGTCCTTGCAAACAGCTGGTCATTTGCATCCTTTTGGAGAGTTGTTGTGACCACCTGGAGGTTTATCTGTGTCCTCAAGGTCATCTGAGTAGTGCAAATGGGTGTGGAGCCTTCTTGGAACTGCTGAAAAGACTGTGTTACAGACTAGAAATAGATGATGTCGTATCAATTTTCAATTTTGACATAGATGACCTCTTTGAACCCACTTTCAACAAAGAGACCATCTCTGTCAAAATTGAACATAACAGTAATCAAGATAGGCTATACGTGGCTAGTAGAAGTGGAACAAGAGATGAAAGATTATCAGATAGAAAGGATGGCATGATGATGATCAAATGAAGCTTGGGAAAAGAATGTCAATCCTTCCCTCCTTCACGTACAAGTTACCAGCCTGCTTTAACCTAGAGGTTTTTAACAGGATAACTTTAGTTCTCACATTGGTAGGGTGTCCAGGATTTTTTCCCACATTCACAAAAGTGGTAACCTTCTTCCTTTTACACCAAAAAGTACAATAAACACAATAGAACCAAACTTTTGTTTCTTTAATTTGCTTCTTTCTCTCTTTTGGTATATGATTAGGTGTGTATGCATATACATGCGTGCGCACGCATGCACACACACATAGTATTACCGCATTGAAACATTAATATTCTTTCTAATAGATCTTACTCATTAGAGCAGTGTTTCTCAACCTTGGCAACTTGAAGATGTCCGGACTTCAACTCCCAGAATTCCCCAGCCAGCATTTGCTGGCTGGGGAATTCTGGGAGTTGAAGTCCAGACATCTTCAAGTTGCCAAGGTTGAGAAACACTGCATTAGAGCATTGAGAGACATGTTCCAGAATTCACCATTTTCATACAAGATGCTACAAAAGAAGTCTGATACATAGTTTATGTGATGAAGACGTTTGTAGATGGGCTTAAGTCTCTGGACAGAGCACCTTTAACACTTTCAAAGTAGAAGCTTTAAAATCTGAACTGCAACTTTTTTCCCCTCAGTTCAAGGAACTAAAGAGGACAATTTTTATAATACAATGGATTTGTTTTGTTACATAATATGCATTCTCTCAAAAAGAACTTACCTCTGTTTTTCTAAAATCAGCAAAACCAAAATCAAATACTGAGGTTTCCCTGGAGTCCCTGGAATTTCCTGGGACTAAAAAGCTTATTTTAACAGCCATGGATCTAGCCATTGGATATTATGATCTCTACACCTTCTTTTTTTTCCTTCACTGCTTTCATCTAACACAGGATTAGTGATGTGCATGTTGGTATAGTCTTTACATTTATCAATTTCACTGTGAGATGAACACTAGAATAGTAGGATTACTCACAAGAAAGAAAACCTGACTTTTGGACATCTCAGATGAATAGTCTTCTATCATGGATGCCGTACCCTAGATAATGCATCAAATAGAACTATCCTCTCAACCTTCATCTGTAATTTTCAACATTTCGATTTCTTTATTTCAAATATATTTATACCAATAAATGATTTTAGTTTTCAGCACTTATTGCTAGGATACGGCAGCTTTATTCACTTCTGAGGGAAATATTTGTCAATATGCTCTCAAGAACATGTTACAATTCCATTTACCCCAAAACCAGGACACAGCAAGTAAGTAATTTTATCATTGTTATCTATCACTAGCATCAGTAACAAACTAAAATATAAATTGATATTACTGGATTCACACAAACAATTAGTGGGGAGGTATCATAGTTAAATTATCCTTTTAATTTTTAATTTTTATTTGTAATCCGTATTGTAGTATGGATAGTGATACATTATATGTTAGTGAACTTCAGTAACCTTATGATATCTGAGCTGTAAAAATCCAGAAAACCAATAGATGCTGCCATCTAGTGGTCTGGAGTTTTGCAGTCCAGATATGGGCCTAGTTTAGGGACAGAACAGTGAAATTTTTAACTGTTACTTCTACAAGAACATAGTAGACTAAGGGCAGGCTTTGGTTACACAATGTTGTCTTTAAAATGGTTTGATTTTCATGCATATGAATAAGATATTTAACTTGTTGTAACTTATGTTATTAATGTATTTTATTATCCTAATATCCTATTATCCATATGCACCGAAGACAAATTCCTTGTGTGTCCAATCACATTTGGCCAAGAAAAAAATCTATTCTATTCTATTCTATTCTATTCTTCTGCCTTATATAGATTTGATACCACTGAAATTTTCTTGACATTAGTTTCCAGAATTCCAATTGTCAAGTATAAGGCCATGCTCCTGACCTCACCCATCATATTTTCCCTCTCTGAAATTCATTATTCTGCATGAGATTCTTTATTTATAATTATTCTTTGAATTCTAGTGCTTTTTTCTCTATGTCCACATCCATGTCACTTGCTCCATGGTAACCTGCCCCACCATTCATGCAGTCTCCATGTCTGATCTATATCTTAAAGGAAATCTTTAGCTGGGGTACCTTGGTGTTCTATTCTGGAAATGGTGTTTTCACCCTTAACCAAGCTCAAGTTGCTCCATGTAGACAATGTTGATGACGTTGATGATATATCTGGTGGCTACTTCTCGTTTTGCTTGCCCTTTTGAGCCTATCCTTTTACTTCTCTTCTCTTAATACCTCTCTGGCTGCAATAGAGATGCAACACCTGGTCCTGTGCCCTTGTATCCAGAGGTGGGTTGCTCCCAGTTCGGCCTGGTTCAGCTGAACTGGTAGTGGTAATCTGGCCTGGGTTGCATAACCAGCAGCGACCCAGGTTGGCCACACCCCTGAACTGGTTCCCCAGTCTCTTGTGCCATTGCCAGCATGTTTCTGTGCATGCACACAACAATTTTCAATCAACTGCATGCTCGAGCAATGCGCAGCTGGTGCACAAATGAGCAAGTGAAGCGAGTAGTGCATGCGCGTAGTGCACACACAAAGTGCATGCACAGTGAACAGGTACAGGAACCCACCCCTGCTTGTATCCTCTGCCAACTGCCCACAACTTGGTCAATTGCACTATAAAAAATGGATCCCATGACCAGAAACAAAATTTGGAAAATCATCACTTCATCCCTTCAACTCTTTATTTTAATAACACTTTAAATTGTTTTTATTTGTACAGAGTTTCATTATCCAACATTACTCTTTCCCATTTGATCTGTCATAGAGCTTTAATAAGAAAAACAAAAAACTACCAGCATCATACCTGCCAGTAACTGATAAATCTTCTTCCCCTTTGGCACCAGGAAAAAAAGAGGAGAAGTGAGTAGTTCTAAGTAACAACAGCCACTTCTTGTGCCACTATGACACAAAGAAGCCGAGGTGGCGCAGTGGTTAAATGCAGCACTGCAGGCTACTTCAGCTGACTGCAGTTCTGCAGTTCGGCTGTTCAAATCTCACCGGCTCAGGGTTGACTCAGCCTTCCATCCTTCCGAGGTGGGTAAAATGAGGACCTGGATTGTTGTTGGGGGCAATATGCTGACTCTGTAAACCGCTTAGAGAGGGCTGAAAGCCCTATGAAGTGGTATATAAGTCTAATTGCTATAACTGAGGAAAGGACCAGTCAAGCAACTATGGAGCAAGTCAGGCTCTGAATGAAACTATTGGAACAGATATACCTAAATCTTGTGGTGTCCCTAAATTGCTGCAAACCCAAAAGCCAGTTTCCAACACAATCTTTATTTCAGAAACTTATTTTAAGACTCCTTAAAGCTTTTTAAAGTAAAAAACTAAAAATAGTAGGTGACTACAGCTCAGTGCCTTTTCTGAAAGTAGTACCAGGCACAAGTGAAATTATAAAATCAAGGATAATAGAAAGTATCCTGCAACAGCTAATCCTATGGTGCTTTATTTAGTTATGTACCCATAGTATCCATTTATGAATGTGCAAGGTGTCACAACAGGAAAATTTCAAGGATACCCACCATATGTTTTCAAAATTCCAATGAATCCATCAATGCAAAAACAGTCAATATTTGGGTAAGGAAACAGCTTTATGGTACCATCCTTACTCTGGAAATGTCAGCTTTCAAAGAACATAATGAAGTGTGTTGTTAGGGCTGTATGTTGTGACTGAAAAGTCCAATACTTAAGCTGTTTTTCCACTGCATACTAAATATTTGGATAAATTTTGTTTACAGTAATGCTGTCTCAAAATACAGGTGTTTATTATTTAGTGATGTTGACCTGCTAGTGTTCCAAACATTTCTTCTCTGACCCTCCCTTTCTTTCTTATAATCTCTCTTACACACACTGTTAGAAGGCTTGTTTCCACATATTTCTACATCCAGCCAAATGAGCCTGTGTAAGTGTAGAAAGATGGCTTTCATTTCATTATTCATTATCACACTGAGACCCTTTTTTATTTTTTATTTAGTATAAATGGGAAAACAATCTCTCTTTGTAGGGTGATAAAACTGATGGCCCATTTCCTTTGGTATCAAGAGCATTGCCTGCCCCTCTTCACCACACTTCAAATTAAAAACAATACAATACAACAGCAGAGTTGGAAGGGACCTTGGAGGTCTTGTAGTCCAACCCACTGCCTAGGCAGGAAATCCTATACCGTTCCAGACAAATGGGACAAACAATATTGGGACAATAAAGTGCTCAACTTCATCAGCTTTCAGTTCTGTTCTTCTCTTGCACAGGAATAGATTCCAATGTTGTTCTGTCAATTCCATTTTTAAAAACTGCTTTCGTGGCTTTTACAAGAAAATGCTGTGCCTCTGGTGCAGAAGGGAAAAGGAATCGAATTTCATTACAGCTAAGTGCTTACCTTCTGTGAAAGCCAGCAGGGTGTATTATGGAATGTTAATAAAATAGGAGGAATGGAAGTAGAAGCACATTTCAGGAAGCCAAATTACTTTGGGCCACTAGCAGCCCTCTCATTTCATACTGATTGCTGCCTTTCCTACAGCCTAATTGCAATATTTCTGTGGGTTGGCTTGACTTTGTTTTACTATGACCCAGAACAGCAGGAGCTTTGCACTTCTTCCCTGGTACTCCATAATGGATTTTGACAGTTGTATTAATCCCTAGAGACTTCAGCCTACATTAAATATGAGTATTTATCTTTAAGTCACCAGCCTTTCTGCCCATCCCCAGCTGAACTAGTGCAACTAAGTGGGAAACGAGTGACCTGCTGCATCCCTGATCAAAGGAACAATATTCACCTGCTCTCTGCTGCATGGCAGATCACAGGCTGTATCATTAATGGTATGTCTCATCCACTTAGCAAAGTATTAGGCCCTTGTCAGCTTGAATCAATGTCAGTATGTGCAGGTTTGAGACAGCCCATAGGAAAGGCAATCAAGTTCTGGCTCACTAAGAAAGTGGGCCATGGAACATATTTAATCCTCTCATGGAGGAAAAGAAAAAAATATTTTGACTTTTTGTCTATTGCAATCAGATGCATCTAAGAGAAAGAAAGAATAAAATCTGTTTTTGGCTGAAGATTGCTTTATTACTATTACGGCTACCTCCTCTAACACTTTGCTGAAAAGAACAAAAATGAAATAAATGGAAGGATTCAAACAGAAATCAAAAATATTTTCTAAGAAACTGGTTTCAATCAACAGCCAAATTATGATGGGGAAGGAAGTATAGAATTTGTAAGCAAGTAGATTGAAATAATATTCTAGTGATTGAACTCATATTTTTCATTCACTTTAATCTTTTTTTTTCTTGTATGTTAATAGTAATCTATCTTCCTTATTTAAAAAATATGTTATTACAATTTTTAATTTCACAATTTTAATGTGATTTATATTACTTGTTATTCATGATTTTTTTTATTATTATAGTTTAAAAGTAATTTGGCGAATCAAAGATATTCAGTAATTTTCTACTATATTTAATCTTAGAATAGATGGATGGATGGATGGATGGATGGATGGATGGATGGATGGATGGATGGATGGATGGACGGACGGACGGATAGACGGATAGACGCATAGATGGATAGATGGATAGATAGATAAAGAGAGAGAGAGAGAGAACAAGCTTTTTTCCTGTTCTGAATTCCATTTTTAAGAGAGAGATACATTTTTACTTTGTGATTAATTCAGCATGACTTCCTTTGTATGACTGAATATAATTTAAAAAATAGAAATATTTTCATAGACAGAAGGCTCACTATCCTTGGCTAAATTTGGTGTGTGTATGAGTATCTACATCAGGAGTGTAACTCATGTTGTCATAGTGACGTCACCTGACGTATCATGACTTTTTCCCTCTTCGCTAAACTGGTCATGGGCATGGCCAGCGCATGACACATTTGACAGCCCTGGTCTACATCTAAAACCGTAGGCTTACTTTCATTACCTTTAAAATAAATTCATATGAGTGGAAAAGATACCTGTGTATTGATTTACTTTCAGGAAAGCATGCTCAGGAAAGGCTTTGGCTTGCTGAAGCATTGCTCATAAAATTCTAATCAACCACTTGTAATCCTAAACAAAGCATAACAAAACCCCTGGGCCATCCAGCTAGACATTTGAAATATTCATTTCCTTCCTTCAGTGAGAGATAATATTTTTCTAATTGGATATTAATCCTTTTGAAATGCAGTCTTTCTATTCTAATTTCATTGTCTTAAAGTGGAATCCACGGCGTTATCGTCTTTGCTAGGTTTGCAAGTTAAGAGGTGGAGTTGTTATTTTGCTCTAGCTAAAATAACATAGCTCTGCTTTTATTTGTGTCGGTAGGACTTGTACTGGTGTGATGGAAATAAATTTACTCACAGGCTTGCTTGTTAGCTTGAAAGTCTTGTTTGTTCCTTTTTAAAACTAAGATTAGCAAAACCTTACACTTCTAATGCTGTGGTATCATTCTTGCCTACTTTTTCAGTTTGCTCAAGAACAATAGAAATAGAGATCTGACCTTTCCCATATTCTAATTAGATTTTTAATACAGAAGAGAAATAAGACTGTGCTTCTGAAAGCCTACAACAACACAATGTGTTTGTACAGTTGGCAATTTATTTATTTCATTATCCCTCTGAGGATTTGGATGTGACTTATATAATTATTCCATTTCCTCTGCTGTTTTATCCTCACAGGGACAATTCTGCAAGGTATATTAGATTTAGAGATATTTATTGACCCAAGATCACAAGGCAAACTCAGTGGCTGAGTAAGAATTTTAAACTAAATTTCACCTGTCCTAATCTAACATGCTTTGCATAGACATAAGCATTTGTGGAATATATTCTTCTAATAATTGTGGCTATTTCCAATAGATTCCATGCAGCTCAGATGACTTCAAATAACATTTCATGATGTTTTGCATAACTTACCCAAAAGAGTATAAAAGGAGATCAGGGCCATGTATTCTCTGAACTTCACCATGGAATATGAATCTAGAACTATACGGGTTCACATAATTTACCCATCTTAGGTAACAAGTGAGCATTGCACTTAATCCAGAGGTGGGTTCCTGCCAGTTCTAACTTCTTCTATAGAAGAAGTTCTACAAATCTACAGTGCCGTTTAGAACCGGTTCCAGCTCCCTCCCCCCGCCTGTCCGCACATCATCAAGATGAAGAGCGAGAGGAGGAATTATGGGAATTGAAGTCCACAAGTCTTAAAGCTGTCAGGTTTGAAAACCCCTGGTGGTTTTTTTTTCTAAAGGATTAGGGGTGCAAGGGTCTTGTAATTTGACAACTTTAAGACTTGCACACTTCAATGCCAGAGTTCCTGAGCCAACATGACTGAAGGAGGAATTCTGGGAGTTGAAGTCCACAAGTCTTAAAGCTGCCAAGTTTGAACACTCCTGGGTTTTTTTTCTAGAGAGTTAGGGGTGCAAGGGTCTTGTAACTTGACAGCTTTAAGACTTGCATGCTTCAAATGCCAGAGTTTCTGAGCCAACATTTTGGTTGCTAAGCAAGAGCGTTGTTAAGTGAGTTTCACCACATTGTACAAGTTGGCCATGCTCACCCAGTCACATGATTGCCAAGCCACTCCCACTCGGTCACATGGCCAGCAAGCCACTCCCACAAAGCAGGCCACACCTACAGAAGAGGTTCTAAAAAAATTTGAAACCCACCACTGACTTAATCTGACCATTAAACTCAGCTTTGGAAACTTGGTATGCTTGACCAGGCCTTCTACTTTAAAAATCATCCTCATCATCTCTAGTCAACCAAGTTCTGTTAGTATTTATATAATTTATTGCAAAACAAATATCTTCACTTAGTTTAAAGTATCAGTTTTCATTCTAGTTTGATGCCATTTATTTTATGCATTAATAAAAAAGAACATGCCAGAATAATAAATTCTGTAAATGTGATAAATACTACAAATAATTTTAAAAATTCCATATTTAGGATGGCTACATACATATCCTTCCTCTCTCTGCGTTTAAAGTATAAGGTAACATAATCACACAAAAAAGGAAGCAGAATTGCATGAAAATTGTGCATGATGGTTTATATTACACAAATGCTACATTAGAAATAACTAATAAAATGTCTAGAAGCATAAAGTCCATCATCCTTCAAAACAAGATGGAAAATGTGCTGGTATTCTTTGTCTGTTATCTAATGATAAAGGTTTCCCCTGTCCAGTTGTGTCCATCTTTAGGGGCAGTGCTCATCTCTGTTTCTTAGCTGAGTGAGCTAACATTGTCTAAAGGCACTTTCAATTCAATTTCAACCTTTATTGTCAGAGTACAACATGTGTACAATGAGATTGACTGAGCCAATTTCTGTGATCATGTGGCCAGCAAGACTATATATTGAGGCGCATGGAGTGCTAGTACTTTCCCATTGAAATGGTACCTATTTATCTACACACATTTGCATCCTTTTGAACTGTGGGTGGGCAGGAAATGGGGTAAGTAATGGTTTATCCTGTCACGTGACAGTTGGGTCTTGAACCTGGACTGTCAGATTTTCAACTGACAAGCCTAGCACCTTTAATCACTGAGCCATTTTGTTCCCTGGCTATTGTCTATTGCTTATTTGTTGCTTAAATAGACATCCCTTTGCATAAACTATAAAAAACTAAAACAGCCAGTATATTCTATCTAACAGTATTTTGGCTCAGTAGCTTTCCAAATTTAATAAGATTTGTTATTATTTTGGATGACCAAATTTCACCCTCAGCAATGTAATGTGGCTACTGATCTCAATTTTTGAAGATCCTTTTTTGAATTATGGTGTGAATTTCATTTTCCTTACATTTCAAAGATCCTGTAGCATGTTGAATTATCATGCTGAATTTCATTTTCCTTCTGTTTTGAGCCAGGAAACACACAGTGCTATTTCCCTAGGTCTGAAGAGTTTGCCATTCCATTCTGGAAAGTGTCAGACAGAGCTCAGAATATGCTTCAGCTAAATCCTCTAACATTTAGCTCAAATATATACAATCGTTTATTTTTTATACTCACTTAAAGAATATTTTAAAGGTAGACATCTGTAACTTGCTATAAATTTGGAGTATCTTGTTTTAACAAATTAATATGCTGGTGTTTCAGACAACGTTAAATATGTGTCTTTGATCTCAAGATACAATTAAGTCAACAACAAATTCTTTTTTGACACCCCAGAGGATGTTTAGTAATTCTTGAATGTCAATCTTAGTTTACTGGCGGTTTAACATGGCACAATGAATATTCAAATATAGCCTTTAGCTTCTTCTATCATTCTTTTGTGACTTAATGAGTTTCAACGCTGGATCAACGAGATGTATTTACAGTCCACCTATAAACTGGTTTGGAATGAACAGAAGAAAGTTTGACCAGTACTATTCTAATATATACATATATCTATCTACATGTCAAATTTTATTTTAAACATTTATAGATATGCCTGTTGCAGTTTTCTGTACCAAGAAATCATTCATATATATATATATATATATATAAACTTTCTGGCAGCAGAAGTATATATAAAAAATAAATAAAATGACAGTTCTGAAATAGGAAAAATGTGATAAATCACGTTCTTATTCTTTGATTCCACTACCTCGAAGTCCAAAGCTAGTTCATGTTAAAATGTCATATCCAATCCAATTTTCTATATTTTAATGAATCCCCAAAAATGAATCTGTCATTGCATGTGTAATATAAATGAAAAGAGAGGGCAGTCACTCAAAACTAAGATCAATTATTCCGTATTCTATAGAACTCTATCAAATCTGTGTATTTGTTGGCATGCAAATATTGTTTCTACTTTGATTGAATGAATCTTCCCATAGTTTATATATTTTTATATATTGATTTTAATTTCTTTCAAAAAAAAAAAGGAATAATTTCAACGAATCTTTGTTCTGAATTATGTAGTCACTGAATCATAGACCAATGGGGTCATTTTTAGAAAATATGTTTTTGCTGTAGCAGTATTTATTTATTCCTCTAGTTGATAGTTAGATAGTTAGGTAATTAGTTTTATGTCCCACCTTTTCTTCAAGGGTAGTATGAGTAGTGGTCTCTTTGAAAAAATTTCTTTGCATACACAAACTTGCAAGATATGTTGCCTAATTGATAGTGAATGTCCCATATCATACTGTAAAGTTAAAATTATAACTCTTGTCTTTACTGCATAGTGTTCTGATGGAGTACATAAGATCTTAAAATAAATAAAATAAATAAAAAATCTTAAAATAAAATGGTTCATAGGCTGATTTTATTCTAAAATATTTGTCTATGGGTTCAATAAATATGAATATTGCCTAGGGGTGAGAAGTAAAAGCTATGAAATAGCATTTAAATATATAACTTATTTGATAAGCTGAAAATTACAAGATATAGCTATCCCAGCTTTTGGAATTAAATGCATTAACTAAAATATTCTATCATTTTTTTTCTTGTCTTGGCATGTGCAAATTGAAACTAAGTGAGAAAAGATGTACTAATGTACATACTGTATGCTAAGGCTGTCCACAATAGAGAAAGCATACCTCCGTGTTAAGATTACTATCATGAAGTAGTTGCATCTAAATTTCATGTCCTAGGTTTTCTTCTAGGAGTTAAAAGTGGCATATCCAACATTCCTTCCTACAATTTCTATCAGAACAAATCTGTAAAGGAGGTTGAGTCTTTCCAATTATCTCCATCACCCAAATCACTATATAAAACTATCTCTCATTCACAGTATAGTGCAATCATCCTTTCTTAGAAATTATTGGGATTAAGAGGGGCCAGACATTGCTGTCTTTCATTTATTTAATGCCTTATTTTTCTACCCCTTTCAAGACTTTGTTATAGCTTTTTCTTTATTGCAGGGGATCTATGCAGGGCCAAAAAAAGAAACACCTTTGCAATATCCTCAGTGTACCTTCTTGAAAACTGTACCTAGCATTTGAACCAGCCATATCTGATTGTAATACTGTAATGCTTACAGAAGCTAAACTATGTAACTCTGTTACAGATAATGCGATCTTCATGGTCATGTGTATGTATGGCATCATGGCTCAACCTAAACCATAATCTCATCTGTTATGAGATTTCATGGTGGCAACTGAACAACCATCTAAATACCTTATCACCTAGTAGCAAACATATTGATATTAAAGTACTGAATTGAAAAAGATTCTAAGAATATTGTACATACTGTATAATCTGCAATAGGGTTCTCCTTGTGGATATCTTCCAGATATGTATATTCTCTGGATTCCTAGCTAGCAGCTATCTGGGAATTATGCAAGATGAAATACAATTCATATGGAGGATAAAAACCTCCATATACACATGTAATATTGTAAAAATAGCAAGTATCAGTATCTATGATGGATTAACATGGTTTTCTCTCATGCCTTGATAATATCCATCACCTGAAGTCTCTTGTGTTTCTTTCTTAGATCTCCTGTTATGGCTGGAGGCCTCTTTGCTATTAACCGACAGTGGTTTTGGGATCTTGGTGGCTATGACCCTGGATTAGAAATCTGGGGAGGAGAACAGTATGAAATATCATTCAAGGTAAGCACTTATGGTATACACTTCTTTTCTATGATGATGGCCATGATGGTGCAGTGGTTAGAATGCATTAATGCAGGCTACTTCTTCTGTCTGCCAGCTGCTGGCTGCCTGCAATTTGGCAGTTTGATTCTCACCAGCTCAAAGTTGACTCAACCCTCCACCCTTCTAAGGTCAGTAAAATGAGGACCTAGATTATTGGGGGCAATATGCTGATGCTATAAACTTCTTAGAGATGGCTTTTTTCTACTCTTTTAAAAAAAAATCACTAAAGTGGTCACTGGAAGATATGTGTTTAATTGGAATATTAGAAAGAACTTATTTATCTCTTCCTTCTCACCATTTTGGGGGGAGGTGTTGTGATCTCCCTATAAGGATCTAGTAGGTCATTGGATAAAAGACTAGATAGATTTTTGGTATGATTCAACATACCAAATATCCTTATGCATATCTGATCCAGGGGTGGGTTCCTGCCAGTTCTAACCAGTTCATTAGAAGAGGTTCCACAAATCTAGTGTGCCAGTTAGAACCGATTCCACTGGTGGAACGCCCCCTCGCTTCCTCACCCCCGGGTCCCGCCCATCCACCACTCATCCGCTCGCTCCTGCTGCCTATTGCTGCCTGCTGAGGAGGTAAGTAAGCCATTTGCTGGCGCAGCGGCTTTTGGGGCTAATGGGGCTTGGGTTTCCAGCCTGTCAGCCCCCGCCACTTCATGTCTGTTGCAGTCACAAGGAGCTGAGGAGAGCGCGGAGAAGAGTGCGAAGGTTATTGGCTATCCAGGAAGCCATGCAACTTGGTTTAGCCTCCCTGGACATCGCAGCAGCAAGCCCAAGCACTCCAATCTTGGTGGTTTTTGCATCAGCACGTGCTGCAAGAGGGAGTGAGTGAAGACCTTTCCTGGATTGCTGGTTGTGGAGATGCGGGCCCGTTGCCCCGTGCTCAGCAAGCAAGTCCGGGGAAGTCCTTTGCGCCAGCCAGAAAAGATCTTCACTCACTCCCTCTTGCAGCATGCCCCGATGCGAAAAATGCTGAGATCTGCACGCTTGGGGCTGCTGCGACACCAAGGGAGGCTAAACCAAGTCCAGAGCCCATCTGCAGGGGGAGGGATCCCCCTCACATTCCTTGTCTTCCCAGATGGGCTCCGGACCAGCAGAGACTCCTCCTCCTTTTTAACCAGGTGGCTATCAGAGAAAAGACGGCAGTCCGTGCCCGTGAGCAAGACGCGCAAAAGCTCCACGGAGGAGCAGAATCACCTTAATCATGTTGAGCTGTACAGTCAAAAAAAACTTTCCCTTCTGTAGAAAAAAAAGGATATAAAATTCAGAGACTGACTGAAGGAGGAAATTCCTTAGCCAGGGCACCCTTTGCTCCGCCACAGCAACCTTTTCAAGCAGAACCAGACTAGTTTGAAAGCCTCGCCTTCTACTTCCCAGCTGCCCAGGCTCCGTCCCGCAGAAAAAATCCCCTTCGCCAAAGCTCTATAGGCGAGCACTGCCTCTGCCCGCCATAATCTCCGGAGAGAACTTTGCAACTAGTTGAGGAGCAGCGAGCAGCAGACTTGAGTGTTTGCATACATTCAGCAAAGATCATTCTGAACCCCACTACTTTGGATGACCCGATGGATTTTACGATCAACGTGCACCCCTGGAAGGTGTTGAAGAAGGACAGGCAGCTCAGCCTGATCCAGGACGACGGGTTATAGACAGAGAAAGAGAGGGAGAGAGACAGACACAGACACACAGAGAGAGAGAGAGAGAGAGATAGACAGTGAGTGAGAAACAGACAGACACAGAGACAGACAGACAGACAGACAGACACAAACACAGAGAGTATGACAGAGAGAGAAAAAGAGGTAGGGAGGGAGATAGAGACAAAGAGCCACACAGAGAGTGAGAGACAGACAGACACACACACACACAGAGAGAGAGAGAAACAGAAAAAGAAATGAAGAAAGAAAAAAGAAAGAAAAAGAAAGTGGGAGAGAGATATGAAAGGAGGGAAGGAAGGAAGGAAGGAAAGAAAGAAAGAAGAAAGAAAGAAGAAAGAAAGAAAGAAAGAAGAAAGAAAGAAAGAAAGAAAGAGAAAGAAAGAAAGAAAGAAAGAAAGAAAGAAAGAAAGAAAGAAAGAAAGAAAGAAAGAGAAAGATAGATAGATAGATAGATAGATAGATAGATAGATAGATAGATAGATAGATAGATAGATAGATAGATAGATAGATAGATAAAGTTAGAGAGAGACAAAAAGAAGGAAGGAACCTTCTGTTGGCGGGCTGCTGCGGACACAGAGTCAGGCGAAAGAAAGTGACTTTTGCCCGCCTGAGCTAGCGGGCTGCCGTGGACACAGGGGCAGGCGGAAGAAAGTCTCCTTTGCCTGCCTGAGCTGGCGGGCTGCCCTCCCTGCCTCTCCTATCCCCTTCCTCTCTTCACTCATCTCAAACAAACAACAAACACACACACACACACACAAAGTTGCACCAGAAGGATTAAATTTGAATTCCTCCCCCTCCCTCCGACCCACACATACACGTACCTTTTCTTTTACAGCTGTTTCACAGAGGATTTCAACTCTGCTCTTGCCTGCCATCATGAAAATGTAAAAATGTAAAAGGAAAAAGGCAAGAGCGGAGGTCAGGCTGGGCTAGTTGCTGCCAGAGTTGCCATGGATGACTCTGCTTAACTGTTTAAAAAAGCCTCTAAAAAAACACCCTCTACAGGAGGAGGCAGGAGAACCACGTGCCTCACCTACCTCAGGAATTTTTTGGCTTTTAAACCTTGCTTAACTCTGCTCGAGTAATCATAAAGTCAGACTAGACGAGGCACGGGGTTCTCGTGCCTCCTCCTGTAGAGGGCGTTTTTTAGAGGCTTTTTTAAACAGTTAAGCACTAAGCAGAGTCATCCACTGTGACTCTGGCAGCAACTAGCTCAGACTTTTTCCTTTTTCTGCCTCCCCTGCCTCCCCTGACTGCACATCACTGTGTATGTGTGTGTTGAAGGATGTCAAAGTCTGCAATATTGTGGGTGCAGCATTGCAGTTCATCCCCACCTCCTCTGTTATGTGCCACCAAATGTACAAACAAAAGGGGTGGGATTTCTATAATGATACTGCATCCATGATCCTGTAGATTTTAGCCCCCATGAGACACTATCACATGCAAAACCAGATGCTTATTTGATAATCTACAATTTGACAATATATAATTTCATAAAGTACAACTTTTTTTAAATGTAGAGGAAATGGTTCCCATTTGTATTTTCCTATTTTTCCAATTGACAGATTTGGACCACAATACTAATCTTAAACAAAACTTTGTACATTGCTCCAAGAGGTTCCCAGTCCAATTTAATCTATCGTAATGCCTATCTTGTGTTTTAATGCAAATTTAGTGTGTCAAATGTTAGCAATTGTGCTATTCTTGTTGCTTCTTCAAACATCATTGAAGCATGGAACAAATCCATCTGTATTAGTAATACACTAGAGCAGATTACACAGAATGGACTCACAAATGATGGCATGGGATGTCTGAACTCCAAACCATGTAGTGAGGGTTATTTCAGCAGAATAAAAACGAACTGGGGGAATTGAGTTCATGCAGTATAATTTTCAATTGAGTCTTTTCTGAGCAAAACAAATCTAAAGACATAAAAGTCCATAAGCCAAACGTATGACAGTTGATTTAGACTGCATCAGGTTACACTCTCTATTGTTAAGGTATTTCACAGCTAAATGCACATTGGTCTTGTATCTCACAATTCTGGCAGAAGACATAAAGACTGCATTATTCTACTTCCTGTGTTCCTTTTATTTGTCATTGGAAGAAACATAATTGCATGGCAGCCTATTCCTCACTACACAGAAACCATGGTAACCATACTGGAAGCTTGGATACTAACTGTCTCTGTCTGTTTTGTTCCTTGATATATCCTCTGAAGGAGAATAAATTACATCAGGACTCATTTTATCTATATCTGCTCATTCATTTCATTACTGTGAGTTGACCCTAAGGGTACATGTCCTTCCCCATGGATATAATTTTAAATGACTTTCAATAGCATTTTCTACTATTCATATAGAAGCTATTCTCTGCCTCAGTCAGACCCCAGTTGGAAATAGGAACAAACTGTACATAGAATGTATTGTCTCCTTTGAAACTAGTGCAAAAGGTAAAGGAATAGAAGCGAGGTAAGGATTTTTTTTGTGTGTAGAGTATTGAGAGTCAGGAAATAAGTAGTGAACAAAGTTTTATGCTAAGGTAAAGGTAGTAATTTAAGTTGCAATTTAGTTCAAAGGCCCATGGGGCCAGGTAATTAGAAATTCAGTATCTGTTTCTGGAATCTACAGTTAGTGCTTCAGCAGATCAACTCCAGCATTAAAGCCTGGAGATCTCCTAAATCAGGTTGCTCAGTCTTTATTTACTTGCCTTTAATGCTCCTCAGCCCCATCATTCATCCCCTCTAAAATCCCAAATGTCAAATCACTGAGAACCATTGTAATAAGATGCTCAATTCATTGAACCAAATAAACCCACATTGAAATATCCATCCAGGCTCAGAGGTCAATATGTGACTTTGAGCTACTTTGGCCTATCTATCCCTCAGATCAATTGTGAAGACAAGTCATCTTCCAGTCTCACCCAAAGCCCCACAATAGGGCCAGGCCAGATATTTTCTTCTGCTGACTAGTACTATCATTGTATCACTCATGTGTGTGGATGGATGGATGGATGGATGGATGGATGGATGGATGGATGGATGGATGGATGGATGGATGGGTGGGCAGACAGGCAGACAATTAGCTATGGGAATACACCAGGGCACTTAGGGCAGCAAAAAGATCGCATATAGCCACCCTGGTAGCATCCGCTGAGTCCCGTCCAGCCGCCCTGTTTAGGATAACCCGCTCCCTATTGAACAAAAGGGAGGCGGGGGAACCCTTGCAGGACAGAGCTGAAGAATATGCCCAATTCTTGGCGGACAAAATTGCTCGGTTTCGGTCGGACTTGGACTCCACCCTCGCAGTTCCAGCCGAGGCGCAGGGGGACCAAGTAGAACAGCTCTGGGTTGAGTTTCAGGACGTTACCCCCGGGGATGTGGACAAGGCCATGAGAGCTGTAAGTACCTCCACCTGTGTCCTGGATCCGTGTCCCTCATGGCTGGTTACTAACTGCAGTGAGGTGACACGAGGCTGGATCCAGGCGGTTGTAACCGCCTCCCTTCGGGAGGGGAACTTCCCCGCCACACTGAAAGCGGCGGTGGTGAGACCCCTCCTGAAGAAACCATCCTTGGATCCAGCTGTTCTTAATAGCTATCGTCCAGTCTCCAACCTTCCCTTCTTGGGGAAGGTTGTTGAGAAGGTGGTGGCCTTCCAGTTCCAACGGTCCTTGGAAGAAGCAAACTATCTAGACCCCTTCCAGTCAGGCTTCAGGCCCGGTTACAGCACAGAAACCGCTTTGGTCGCATTGATGGATGATCTCTGGAGAGCCAGAGATGAAGGACATTCCTCCATCCTGGTCCTCCTTGACCTCTCAGCGGCTTTCGATACCATCGACCATGGTATCCTTCTGCGACGACTGCGGGAGGTGGGAGTGGGAGGCACCGTGCTACGGTGGTTCTCCTCCTACCTCTCGGACAGGTCACAGTCGGTGTTAGTGGGGGGGCAGAGATCGTCCCCTAGGCCCCTAAATTATGGGGTGCCTCAGGGCTCGGTCTTATCCCCCCTACTATTCAACATCTACATGAAACCGCTGGGAGAGATCATCCGCAGGCACGGGATTAGATACCATCAATATGCGGACGATACTCAATTGTATCTGTCCGCCCCGTGCCAACTCAATGAAGCGGTAGACGTGATGAGCCGGGGCCTTGAGGCCGTTATGGACTGGATGAGGGTTAACAAGCTTGTGCTCAACCCAGAAAAGACCGAGTGGCTGTTGTGTTTTCCTCCCAAAGATTTGGCTAATATTCCACCACTCAGGCTGGGGGGTCAAATTTTATACCCCTCAGAGAGGGTACGCAACTTGGGAGTCCTCCTGGATCCACAGCTGTCATTTGACCACCACTTAACGGCTGTGACCAGGGGGGCATTCGCCCAGGTTCGCCTGGTGCGCCAGTTGCGACCCTACCTGAATCGGGAGGCGCTCACAACAGTCACTCGGGCCCTTGTGACCTCTAGGCTGGAATACTGCAATGTGCTCTACATGGGGCTGCCCTTGAGGAGCATCCGGCGACTTCAGCTAGTGCAGAACGCAGCCGCGCGAGTGATTGCGGGTGCACCCCGATTCACCCGCATAACACCTATCCTCCGCGAGCTGCGCTGGCTACCTGTCGATCTCCGGATGCGCTTCAAGGTGTTATTAATCACCCATAAAGCCCTACATGGCGGTGGATCTGGATACTTGAGAGACCGCCTTCTGCCAATTACATCCCTGCGACCGATAAGATCCCATAGATTAGGCCTCCTCCGTATCCCATCGGCCAGCCAGTGTCGGCTGGCAACTACAAGGAGGAGGGCCTTCTCAGCAGTAGCCCCGACCCTTTGGAACGAGCTCCCCGTGGAGATTCGTACCCTCTCCACCGTCCAAGCCTTCCGCATAGCCTTGAAGAACTGGCTCGCCCGTCAGGCCTGGGGATAAGGATAGTTACCCCTCCCGAATGATGAATGTATGTTGCTTACTATTTTATTATATGTTTCTGTCTTAATGTCTGTATTCCCCCTTCCCGGTTTTGTGTGAGCCGCCCTGAGTCCCCTCAGGGAAAAGGGCGGCCTACAAATACTAATAAAATTCTAAATTCTAAAATGTCTATATTGTTCCAAGTCTTTAATCTTTAATGCATTCAAATCAGATGTCTCTGGTTTAGAGTTATGGGAGTGGTTGGGTGTGTAGGCTCTTATGTTCACCAATGCTGCTACTATGCAGTTTTTGCTCTTGACTGTTCAGATAATAGTCTGAATAAGACTGAAATGAAATATATATTGATGTATTATGCATCATATTTATACAGCTACCCATCTTACAAAAACATGACTTGGTAGCATATAACAATGATTTAAGAAAAAAACCCATTAATTGTATAAAAAGACAATATATAAAAAAGATACTCTAAGAAAAATGGAAAAAGAAAAATAGCTAACCCCACTAGGGACAAAGCACAAGTAACCACAAGAGTCCTCCACACCCAGGTTATATGGACTCTCCTAAATACATAAGAATAGGATCTCCGTACACCCAATTATGTCTCTACCTGGAACACTGATGTACAAACTAGCAAAAACCCTGCAGAGGAAACTCAGACACATGGCCAATGAGTCAACCCACTCAATAAATTCCCCAGAACAATTTCTCCAATGCATCAAGCACACCAAGATCAGCAAGAAAGAAATCATGGTCTCCTTTGACATCACCTGTCTTCACCTTGATTGACATCAACCTGGCTAAGGAAACCATACACCATCTACTTACTAAACACCACACCCACAAAGATGATGCCATCACAAAATACTCTGTGTCCAAAGAAACCATGATGAAACTATCTATGCCTATAACACATACTTTAAGTTCAATGGGAAAAATCTATAAGCAAGTACAAGGTTCCCCAATGGGATCACCCATACCAGGCCTAATATGAAGGAGTTATACAATGACTCAAATGCATAGCTCTACCCATCATCCAACCGAATTCTGAACACACTGTGTTGATGACATCTCTGTCATTAAAGAAATACACCGCCTACTCAGTAATATGGGATCAAATTCATATGTGACAAAGAAACAGACAACAGTCTTCCATTCCTCAACGTTGACAAGCAATTCTACTAACAGGCACCTTGACCTACAACCAGCCTACAAATCCCTTCGGAATCCAAATCAGCTGCACAGCTAACCAGAAACAGCATCAACCTTTGACCAATCCACACAAGCCACTTCCCCAGCCAGCATTTCATCTCCCAGTGATCCTCACCTATAACTTTCCTATCACAAAACCCATCACAAGGCTGTCATTATGACTCACACATTACCCATCACAAGATCCATTACAAGACCCTCACTTCACCCCCACACCTGAAGTCCTTATAAACAGAAGAACACTAACACTGACAGACTCTAAACTCCGTTGAAGAGTTTACCCATAGCCTGGTAATGAAACCAACCCACAAGCTCAGAGAATGAATATGACATACATCAGTGCTAACAAGAACATGTAGAACACTTATTAGACTATTTGTAAATTCAAGTCTAAGCTGATTACTATTTGCTTAGTAAAAGCTGTTGGCTTTGGTTTTCCCATGAATATATTCATATGTATTCATATTCAGCAAAGGAATAAAAATATCCCTGAATATGTGTGTGTGTGTGTGTGTGTGTGTGTGTGTGTGTGTGTGTGTGTAAATGATAGACCATATTTTTAATAGTTTCAAGGTACATCTTGAGGGAAATAGGGAGGAAGAAAAGAAGTGTTCTGTGTAAAAAAAAAGCCTAAGAAGATAGATTAATCTCCCAATATAATGGAAAATAGATATTAGATCAGTGATGGCTAATCTTTTTGTCGTTAGGTGCCAAAAGTGTGTGCATACCCCTGCACCCATAATGCATTGTATGTATGCACCCCCATGTGTCCCTCCCTCTACAATGCACCCCACCCCCCACACCAGTGGTGGGTTTCAAAAAATTTTAGAACCTCTTCTGTACTTGTGACCTCCTTTTTGGCAGTGGCTTGCCGGCAATGTGACCGGGTGGGAGTGGCTTGCCAGCCATGTGACTGGGTGGGCATGGCCAACTTGTAAAATGTGGTGAAACTCACTTAACAACGCTCTTGCTAGCAACCAAAATGTTGGCTCAGAAACTCTGGCATTTGAAGCACGCAAGTCTTAAAGCTGTCAAGTTACAAGACCCTTGCATCCCTAACACTTTAGAAAAAAAAAACCAGGGGTTTTCAAACTTGACAGCTTTAAGATTTGTGGATTTCAACTCCCAGAATTCCTCCTCTCGCTCTTCATCTTGATGATATGCGGACAGGCGGGGGAGGGAGCTGGAACCGGTTCTAAATGGCACTGTAGATTTGTGGAACCACTTCTATAGAAGAGGTTAGAACTGGCAGGAACCCACCCCTGCCCCGCACATATGCTCATGACCCTCCCCAGTGCTCCCTCACCCACATGCATATACCTTTGCCCCCTCACATCCCCCCCCCGTGCCCATTTTGGGCCTGGAAGGTCTCCTACACCAACTTGGAAGCCAAAATGGGGCAAGGGGGACAGCACACACTCCCCCCCCCCCGTGCCCCATTTTGGGCCTGGAAACCTCCTGCACCAACTTGCAGCAAATTATGAAAAGTGAATTTTAGTTCGGTAAGGACATTATCATACGCATATAGATGCTAGTTCAATTTTGCTACATATAATACTTCTTTTTTTCCTATTCCCAAAGAAACAAATGACTGCAACCAGGATAAATCTCAAAAACTTTAAATATTGTATCTGCTTGTATTCTCAGTGGCTGTTTAATTCTTGTGATCACATTTGAACCCCCATTTCTCTCACAGGTCTGGATGTGTGGAGGTGGCATGTTTGACGTTCCATGTTCTAGAGTTGGGCACATCTATAGGAAATATGTTCCATATAAAGTCCCATCTGGTACCAGTTTAGCAAGGGTAAGTTCCTGGACTTTAATAACTCCCTGACTTTAAAAAGTCTACAATACATTTTTGCTTTATTTTAAGTTATAGTCAAATATCACATTCCCAACTTCCAATCTTATCTTGAAGAATTAAGTATAAAACATCTCCTTTAAGAGACATTTTAGAAATATTAATTTATGGGCCCTGACACAAAATAGCTGCCATAATAGGAATGGCCAGTCACAAAAGTACACATTTACTAGGAGGAAAACTGGTAATTGCTAATTGTCTAGCCTTTAAATATGATCTCCATTATATCAATTGCCTTTTTTATTTTCTGGGCAAGTGTAAGCAGTTCTGTGACTAGGAGTGCCTGTTGTCAGCTTTAATCTGAATATCAGCTATGCTTTTTAATGGATCGAGTCTAATACATCATACATTAATACCTCATGTTTACATTTAATTTTTATTGAAAAGCTTTCACAGAAATAAAAGAGAAATGTGAAATAATATATCATAAGAGTAAGAAAAAGAAAAAAGAAAAATGTAAAATAAGAAAATACAATATAGAAATAAATTCAACCTGGGGGAAAAAGATAAATAAAGAAACTATTTCAAATCTTTTCAGGAGGTACAAACAATCTTATCCTAATTTTTTCCCCTCAATAAAATTACATCCTATTTTTTCTCCTTTGCATATTCAACCTTTTTCGGTCAGAAAATCCATAAATCATCAGTTCAGCTTTTTTTCATTTTTAGCAAAAAGTTTTCAATCTCAGATAAAAGTACACATTGTCTTATTTCTGACCAAATCCGTAATCTTTACAATTCCACTCTTCTGTTGTAGGTATTTCCAGTTTTTTCATCTTTGTGCATGAAATAAACTCACCATATGTTTAGATTCTATAACACACTCCACATGAGGATAGCCTAAAACTGCCCTAGTACAGAATAAGCCTAAATGGGGTGGGGTGCCTAATACTTTCTCAGGGGACAACTTGTAATATTAACTAGATACTGAAAGAAAATTATTTCTTTATAACGCTGAGATGTTTTTTATAATTATAAAACCAAGATAAAAATACAGATGACTGTACCACAATAGTACTTCTATTGGCATTCCTTTCAAAAATCCTGTACAAAATATTTTCTTCAGTTCATTAAATTTCATAAATGTAGTACGGAACACATTTGTAGAACACACACACACATGAGGGCGCACGCATGCACACACACAAACACACACACACGGAGGGAGGGAGGGAGGGAGGGAGGGAGGGAGGGATTGGTCCATTGATTCCCAACTATACAATGGAAAAAAACAAACTTTCTGAAGATTTTTGAAGGCTTTCTAGTTTCTTATGGTGACCCAACAATGCAAGATTTACTTCACTGGCAATGGAAGGTAGGCCTGTCTCCATCATTAGATAAGAAACACCCTGGGGACTCCCCAAAATATTTTATATGAATTTATTTTGATGTACTTCCAATTGGTCAAGACCCTTTTCATCTCATACCCATATTGCAGCCTGATCCTGCATATGGGTTATCACCTTGCCATGGAATATTTTAAGTGTAGAATCTACTAGCTGTCCCATAATAACCTGTGGCCTAAGAAAATGAGGAAGCTTTTATTATGTCACATGCAAAAGAAGATGAAGTTGTTGTTCATTCCACATATTTAGACCAGAGATTTGTAATTTTTTTATTGGCAAAAAAGCTTTCTCCTTCCTTCCTTCCTTCCTTCCTTCCTTCCTTCCTTCATTCATTCATTCATTCATTCATTCATTCATTCCTTTTTATATAATACCCTTAATAGTTCTGGTCTTTGGTTGAGTCAAACACTTCTCTTTTTATGTTCCACTTTCTGGGAACAATGACTTTTCAAACTTTCTAAACCATTGCCAGTTCTTGCTTTCACTTTCACTGCAATCAATTTTCTTTTTGTTTTTGATGTCCAACCTATCCTTTGCCTGCTCTTGTCTAATCTAGCCTCTTTAGGCAGAAACAACTTGATTCCTAGAATCATCTGCACAGCATCACTCCTATGGCAAACTGTTATGACCTAGGTTGCCTAGGCAGAGAATGACGATAGAGTCGGTTTTTTGCTTTGATTAAATTCCTACAACATCCAGCCCTACTGTAGGAAGTTATCATTCAGCCCTCTCCCAGAAAAATGAAATATCCTAGGAAATATTGAAAAGGCAGAATATTATATTTCCCTGGATGTGAAAAAGGGAGAAACACATTTTAAACACAAAGTAAATTCCTGCATCTTCCTGCCCCCACCCACTTTGTCCATGAGCCATTAAAGCCTGAGCTAGTCCCTTTACATAATAAAGCTCCAGGAGGATGGGATTAAGGCATGATAATATTGACCTTTTACCCAACTGACCACATGGCATCTGAGAACTCAACCAAACCTGGTTTCAAAACACAGCCTAGAGAGTTCCCTTGCATGGCCCCATGTGAATCTGACAACCAATCAGAATACATTTCTTGCACAGGAGCAGGAGGCAGATAGGTGGGGCCGAACAGATTATAAAAAGCCCGGAAAGCCCCTCCCTCAACCCTTCTTCTTCTTCACCCAAACACCTGGAAGCATGTGATCACCTTTTTCCCCAGGACCTCAAGCCATGTGGTCCTGTCCATCATTAAAACCATCTTTCCAAGCAGCCTCCATGCCTCCAGTGTCTTTTTCCCCACTTGGAGCTGAACCCAGAAGGACATTTCTTCCAACACTACAATGGCCTGTAGAGGCTACACCCTACCCTCAGTCCCCCAAACAAAACATAGTAAACAACAAAGAAAGTCAAAAGGTGTAAGCTCACAGGGCAAGGTCCGGGAGTCCAGGTTCATAAGACAAAGCAAGTCCATAAGGCAAAAGACAGTCTGCAAAGCACAGGCAAGAGCACATGTCAAAGCTGGGGGAGTGTAAGCCAAAACAAACAATTGTTCCTGACAAAGACAAACTCCCCCCTTCAGTTTCTTCTTAAGTCAACCCACACCAGGTGTTCCTTTTGAGGAGGGGCGGGGTCTTGCAGCCCTCATTTGAGCTTGCCTCCACTCTACTTTCTGCGCCCTTGGATCGAGAGGGGGAGGAAGCTGTTCCTCATCAGAGGGGATCTGGTGTCTCTTATCACTGTCTGTCTACAGCTGATTCTCCCCTGGATCTGTGAGGGCAGGCAGCTTTCCATCCAAGCCCCAATTCCTGAGGGGGATGGAATAGCATCATCCTCAGCCTCTGTCCTCTCCAAATATTACAAGGGGGCATCCCTGTAGGATGGTCCCAGTTCCAATTCCTCCTGCAAACCAGGCTCCAATGTGGCCAAGAGACACACACTATAAAGTAGCGGTCACCAACTGGTGGTGCATGAGGAAATTTGGGTGGTCCGAAGAAAAATTATTTGCATTTTTTATATTGCACTAAATATTATTTATCTTTTTTAAAAATCATATCAGTGGTCCACGGGATTTAAAATTATGAATTTAGCGGTCCCTGAGGTCCAAAAGGTTGGTGATCCCTGCTATAAAGCATGCCAAAACCTACTTTTAGTTTGCCTTTCTGAATGGTCTCAAAAGTCCAGCTATTATAAGCCTACTATTCCAAGCAGGGCTCAGTAGAATTATTGTATGGTTTCAATAGTCCTGCATTACAATGATGTAGAAGAGGTGGACGATGCATATTTCTTATCTTTAGTACCCCATGCCTTCTTTGGCACCAATATTTAAGTCTAATAGCATAGAAATGTCTCTTGTTTCTATAAAATAGTAACAAAAGGCAGCCAAATGTAAAGCAACAAGTCATTTAGGAAAAGGCATTCACAGAAGATCATTAAGCCTTAAGCCTCTTTATGAGCCCTTGTGCAATTCCAGAACATGTTTTTTTTTATATTATTGAGACAAAGCAACTGAACAAACAGAAATGTTCTTTATTTGCTCTGTCTCTTTCTCTATCAGTCTTACTGTTTGGAGACTTCTAGCTTTATTTATATATTTGAAGCAGAGTTGATAACTAAAATCCAGGGAAGTTGCTTCTAAACAAACCCAGGAACCAACCCTAGTACAGTAGAAGAACTGTTCTAACCAGAAGTGTTATTTAAACCACATTAGATTTTTCCATTGTCTATTTCTTTCAAAACTTATTTCACGTCTTTGATACCTGACTTTGCTACTGAAGAGATAACAGAACAAGGACTGCAAATAGTAGTTATGAAGTGGAGCTGGATAATTCGTTTACTTTCAAAATGTCCTCAGGAAAAAGAAATCCTTTAATCTAAGTCTAGTGAAGCAACAGCTGCAGCAACTATGAAAGTGAAACTTATTTAATGGGAGGGATAGGGAAAAATCCCCAGCAGCAATTATATTTAGCTTCGGTTTTAGCATTGGTTCCTTCAGTTTTCAGTTGAACTCCACATTAGATAAATTATTTAACCATGGCCTGTTCTTTCATTTGACAGAATGAGTGTCAGATCCCTAAACGTGATACTACCATTCAGTTGGGAGGAGGGGAGCCTTGGAGTTATTTGTTTGTTTGTTTGTTTGTTTGTTTGTTTATTTAATCGATTTATAGGCCGCCCAATCCCGGAGGACTGGGATTCATCATTAGCTACATCTGAAAAAATCATTAGCTACATCTGAAACAACTGAGTTTTACTTTACAATTGGTTTCCTGTCACCGGGAGACTGAAGGTCCAAATATCTCTGGAGGGGTGTTTATGATAGCCATGTGGGATATATAACTTTAATGTATAACTAGAGATAGCCATGGGAACGTGTGCTTTATTGACTCCCAGGGCAAAAGAGTTAAGGACGCATCTACACACTTGTGTATTGGTCATAATCTGCATTCGGACAAAGGAGAGGGGTCATTATAAACTTAATCCCATTTGCATGGCCTAAAGGTTTTCAGATGCTGCTTTGCTTCTAATGGTTTCCATCCTGACTGATTAAAGGTTCCTTTTGAACTAAACCATTTCAAGAGTCTTTACTGTCTCAAGTTAGGAGAGGAGCCATTACATAAAGCAGCATCTCTCTGCAAAGTGGCCAACCAGGAGAGAAACATTTTTACTCTACTGAGGAGATCCAGCAAACCATGTCTGAGCATAACAGTGAACAAGGGAAAACTGACTGCTGGAGGGAGATGGAAACCCCTCCACAAGCAGAGACCCGCTCCTTGTATCCTGGCGGAGAGAACAGAGTGATCTTGGAGGACCCAAAAAAGCCCAGTTGGTCAATCAGAATCGGGATGAAAGATGGCTGGAAAGGGAACACCAGGGGAGTCACTTTTACCCCTCTTGGATGCTATCAATTCAAAGTGCTACCATTTGGGCTATAAGGGGCCCCTGCAGTATTTGTGCAATTAATAAATGAAGTGTTGCGGGAGCATCTATATAAGGGCTGCATAGTCTATATTGATGACATTTTATTATATTCTGAGACCAAGGGAGAACATGTAAAACTAGTCAGGATGGTTCTGAACAAACTTCGCTCTGCAAAACTTTATGCTAAACTTTCCAAATGTGAATTCCACCAAGAAAAAATTGATTACTTAGGATACCACATTTCACACCAGGGCATAGAAATGGATCTTTCGAAAGTGCAATCGGTACTTGACTGGGAACTACCCAGAACATGCAAATAGTTGCAAAGCTTCCTGGGATTTGCAAACTTTTACTAACAGTTTATCCCCGCTTTCGCCCAAATTGCTCTCCCCATCACCAAACTCTTAAAAACTAAGGGGGAGGGAATCCTGAAACCGAAGCAGCCTTTGAACTAGAAAATGGAATGCCATGCGGCATTTGAAAAACTTAAAAGGCTGTTTTTGGCAGAACCAATCCTAAAGCACCCTGACACAGAGAAACCATTCGTCATACAAGCAGATGCTAGCAATGTGGTGATAGGAGCCATCTTACTTCAGAAAAATGAGGAAGACCAATTACAACCATGCGCTTACACATCCAAAAAATTGAATGAATCTGAGCAAAGGTGAGCCATTTGGGAGAAAGAAGCTTATGCAGTTTGATGGGCTCTTTTAACCTGGAGACATTTCCTAGAGGGCAGTAAGATCCCTTTTGAAGTCTGGACGGATCATAAAAATTTAGAAACCCTAAAGACCCCCAAGGAAACTCACCAAAACAAGTATGATAGGCTCAGTACTTTAAAAGGTTTGAATTTACGCTCAGATACCTCCCAGGGGTGGGAATTTTCTGACAGATGCACTATCCAGGAAACCCCAATACAATAGTATGAAGCCAAACATAATCAAACCCATGATACAAGACAATCAACAAGCTGCTAGAGTAACCACCAGATCCCAGGGAAAACGAGACACTCTGGAGGACAATGACACCACCCAAACTTTTAAACAAGCTTTAACCACCGATGAATGGTTTTTATCCATCAAGTCTTTTTTAAGTCCCATACAATATATTTTCCAAGGAAATCAACATCACTTCTTTCAGCCTTAATGTCTCTTCATCGGTATGCAACTATACCATTTTATACAAGACAGAAATCAGAAAGTATTATTCAAATTAAAAATTAAGCAAATGTTTTGGAAGCATAACTAAATCCTTGTTCTCTGCTCTTCTGCCCTTCCGGAGGGGGAAAGCGATACCTCCCGCCTTGTAGTTGTGTGTTTTGTTGTTTCTCTTCTACTTCCCCTTGTCTTTCTCCAAGTCCGGGAGATTCAGGAAGTCCCGCCTTCAGGATCTTGTAATAAAAATCTCGGGCTTCCCAAACAGAGTTGAGGCGATGTTTTTGGTCATCAAATGTAACTGTAATACCAAATGGCACTTCCCATCTATACTGTATCTGAGAATTTCTGAGTTCTTTAGTTAGAAAAGCATAGTCTCTCCTGGCTCTTAACATTTGGGGTGGTATTTCTTTGAAGACAATCAGGTCCTGTCCATCAATTCGCAGCCTGTTATTATAAAACTCTTGTATTATCGCATTTCTGGATTCTCTTGTAGCAAAATATATAATTATATCTCTTGGAAGCTGTCTCTGTTTTGCTACGCACGAATTATGGTGGTAAATTTTTTGGATCTGCCAATCAAAGTTGAGTCCCGGACTTCCCACCGAACGACTAAAAGCCTCAAAAAAAGTCTGTTTCAAATTCTCCTGTTCGTTTTCACGCAATCCCCTAACTCTTATTGCAAATGCAGTCTTCTTATAATTTGTCATGACAAGTTGTTTTTGTGCATTTTCAACTTCCTGTTGTAACATTTCAATTTTAGATGTCAGGTTAGAATTAGCTTCTTCCAAAAGTTCCAGTTTATCCTCCATTCCAGCAATATAATCTGTCATTACAGTTATAACCCCGATCATATCCTCCTTTGTTTGAGCAATCTTGGCATCAAGTTTGTCACATAAGTCCGAAATAAGTTGCTTCATTTCCTCACTAAATTCTTTAAGGGTTTCAAAAAGAAATTCTTTCGTTAACAAATCTCCAGTAGAGGGCGTAGAAGGCAAGAGCTGCGGCTTTATAGCAATTGCTTGGGATGTATTGTTGAAAAAACGTTTAGATTGCTTTGACTTCGGAGCCATTATAAAAAGGAAACAAACAAAGTCTCTGCTCACCTTGATTTAAGATAAAATACTTTCAATAAACTTTTGGCAATTAGTAAAGAGAAGTCTTCAGGAAAACAGGGCTAATTAAATATATCATATATCAAATGCGGAAGCTATAAAATCGCCATTTTGAAAAGCAGTTAGACAAAGAAGTTTTTTATAAAATTGAAGCTGGTATTTTGAATAATAATTAAAAAAAGAGTTCTCGGGAATGGTCGCTGCTCGGATTGAATTTAAATAGCTTAGTTTTGTCCTGGGGGGGGGGGGGGCGACCTGCCTTGAGCTGAAAAAAAACAGCTGAGAAGATCTGGCTGGAGTAAAAAAAACCTCAGCTTTTGTTGAACCTCTTCTCCGTTCACAGCGAAAAACAAAAAGCTGTGAACTACAAAGAGGATTCTAATGACTGAGTTCCTCCCTGCTTTTTTCTTGCCTGAAAGGAGAGATATCTATAGATCTTTTAGATATACAGACCAGAACTCTGAGGGCAGCTCCGTTGAGCCACCGGCGACGGCAGGCTCCTCCCCCGGAAGCCAATCCTGATGAATGGTTTTTGAGCCACAAAGACAGCTACCTGATGAAAGATAACCTAGCTTGGGTGGGAGGGAAGTTGTATGTTTCCAGCCAGCCAAAGACTGTACTTAATGGAAAGGTGCCAGACTCCATAATAGCAGGACACTTTGGTTTTGTAAAAACTTTACATCTAATTAAAAGGCAATTTTGATGGCCATCACTAAAAAGGGACATAGAGAGCTATGTAGCCAGCTGTCCAATTTGTGTGGCAACCAAAAGATGCTAAGGCAAAATGCCAGGACTGTTACAGAAGGTAGCCGAGCCCTCAGCACCCTGGAAGGAGATAGCTATGGATTTTATTGTCGAACTACCAGAAAGCGCAGGGAATACTGTCATTTGGGTCGTAACAGACTTGTTTTCAAAATGGACACATTTTATACCGTGCCAAAAGATCCCAACTGCCAAATCTCTAGCCAAGTTATTCCTGATACACATTTATCGCCTTCATGGAGCCCCGCAGAGAATCATATCCGACAGAGGAGTCCAATTCACCTCAAAATTTTGGGGGGCATTCTTAAACTTACTGGGCACCACCCAAGGACTGAGCTCCAGTCACCATCCGTGCACCAATGATCAAACTGAAAATTGGAACATGGTTCTAGAACAATACCTAAGATGTTCTTTTAATTTTCAACAGGACAACTGGGTTGATCTTTTACCTTTTGCAGAAGTGGCCTTCAATAACGCTGTGCACTCAAGCACTGGGTTCACCCCTTTTAGAACAGCAACAGGCCAGGATTTCAACCCTATGCCTGAACTACCTACAGGGGAATCCACCATCCCCTCACTAAAAGAATGGATAGATAACTGTTCTGACCCCCCTTCTCCATCCAGGAATGAAAGCCAAAAGCCACGTAACTCAAAAGGTTTCTTTTAATCAGTCCTGGCTCTTGCTGGCTGCGAGCCCAAAATAAACAAAGATAATAGCTCTGGCAAAAGTCCTATAACTCATAACAAAATGTAAACCCGGCTTCTCTTATCTCAAAACCACTTATCCAAGTTGGCTTCTCTCGGTTTGTGAATGCGAACAAGAACAGTCACTGGAACAGGAACGGAACCTTGACTTCTGCCACCAGGGCGTGGCACCAGCAGTCTCTTTATACTCAGCGAGGATCCCAATGAGCAACAGCTGCTCGCAATCATCTCCTGTAGTTCCTCTTTTGTCCTTTACGCTGAGTAGACCTAAGCCTGCATGCATCCTGATACAACTCCCAAATGCTTTCAGGAACATTCCCTTTGATCCAATGCTCTGCTGCCACCTGGTGGCCAACCACAACAGATAACTACGAAACACATGGCCAGTGGTTAGATTAGTGTTACAGGAAGCTAGGGAGGCTTTTAAAACTCAAGCTGACAATAAAAGAGTAGATCTCAAACCCTTCCATGCTGGAGATAGAGTATACCTATCGACAAAATTCCTGAAGTCGTTGCAACCATCAAAGAAATTAGGGCCACATTTCATTGGACCTTTCCCGATCACCAAAGTTATCAACCCAGTAACAGTAGAATTACTCCTGCCAAAGACACTCAGGAAAGTCCATCCAGTGTTTCACATTAGTTTACTCAAACGAGAAGTAATCTCACAACTCAGACCACAGGCACCTACACCTCGTGTCCTATCATGATAGAAGGTGAACAACATTTTGAAATTAAGGAAATCCTGGACTCTAGGACCCACAGGGGGAAAACCCAATACTTAGTTGCTTGGAAGCATTTACCTTCAGCCCAAAATGAATGGGTAGAGAAACATCACGTTAGAGCCCCTGCCCTTTTGAAAAAAATTCACTCTCAATACCCTGACAAATCTTGTTAAAATACTATGATGCAATTTTTTTCCTATTTTTTCACAGGTGAATCTCTCCTTTTTCTAAAGAATGGCAGCATGTAAGATCCCTAAAAATGATACTGCCATTCAATTGGGAGGAGGGGAGCCTCGGAGTTAAATCATTAGCTACATCTGAAACAACTGAGTTTTACAACTTTACAACTGGTTTCCTGTCACCGGGAGACTGAAGGTCCCAATATCTTTGGAGGGAAGTTTATGATAGCTATGTGGGATATATAACTTTGATTTCTAACTAGAAATAGCCATGGGAACATGTGCTTTATTGACTCCCAGGGCTGAAGAGTTAAGGAAGCATCTTCACACTTGTGTATTGGTCAGAATCTGCATTCGGACAAAGGGGAAGGGTCATTATCAGTTTAATCCCATTTGCATGGCCTAAAGGATTTCAGATGCTGTTTTGCTTCTAATAGTTTCCATCCTGACTGATTAAAGGTTTGAAATAATCCGTTTCAAGAGTCTTTACTTTCTCAAGTTACGAGAGGAGCCATTACAATGAGGTAATGATCTCAGATGTTAGGTGAAAGAGTCCCAGTATATGAACTGTTTCTTGTAGCAATAGAAGCCTAACACAGCTATGTAGGACGAGTTGCTGACTATGAAACAGAAAGTCCGGCATTCATCTGAGCACATTTTAGACACAATCCATACAACTCAGCTTTTCACTCTCCTCATCTCCCCCATGCTGGAAGGAAATTCTGAGAGGTGTAAAAGTTTTGAGGATGCCATGGAAGTAACACTGCATTCTTCTGCACAGAGATCTTTGTCATTGTTCCTGGGATCTGTGAAGCCATTCCCCAGCTTAGGAGTCACAGCCCCAAATGCTGCCAATACGGAGCACATTGGCTTTTACTTTCCATCATGTCTCTAGTTCATCCTTCAAATCCTGCTATTTCTCTAGCTTCTCATATTCCTTCCTCCTTATGTTTCTATCACTTGGCACTGCTATATTTATCACCACTGCTGTCTTCTGTTCCTTATCTACTGCCAAAATATCTGGTTGGTTGGCCATTACCTGCCTGTCCATCTAGGCAAAGGTAAATCAACTTACCTTTGCTACCAGTTCACAACTGTGAGCCCAAGATGGGATTCAAGATATGGCATATATCAACATACATTACCTGCATTGCTTAAAAATAAGCTTGCTCATATAAATTGGATGAAGATTAAATCTTCACTTGTGAGATGCTGTGGCTATTGTTTAAACTCTTTGTTCTAATCATACTTCAATATGATGCTATTCTTAGATATATTCCATATTTGAGATTACAGGCAACTGAAATATTTCTATAAATTAGTATATGTTTCATTTTAAATACTTTCATTCCACCCAGCCAAACATTCAAACTGAATAAATGAAATTTAATTGCTTATAAATTATTTCCTTTGTCTGCCTTCACATTTATAGATAGATTGGTTTATTGTATTAAGAATGAAAACATAATTGGAGAATAAAACATTTCTTCTTTGTTTTTCATGTCCATGGTAGTAAACAGTATGCTTTTCTGACTAAATATATTCAATTCTAGTCCACTTTAATTCTGTTGATGTTTTAGATCAATTTATAGTTGATTCATTTCATCTACACTGTAACTTTTTCATGTTTATTTTTATGTTCCATGTTCCCACTGGAATCCCACTGTTTTTGCAGGAAAAAAACCCTATACATGTTTTATTTGTCAGCAGAATACTTAGATGTCCAGAAACCTGTCATAAACCCCATTAGTACTCTTACCTTTTGCTCAGTAGCATATTAAGTATTATCTGACCTGAGCAGACCATCATGCTAAATTGCCAGTCACTTTCTTTGATCTATGAACATAGGTTTTTTGATAAAATGCAGAAGTGATTTTGTTAGATTGGCGAGCAGCAGCAGGGAAGAGGCGCGAGTGAGTTTCAGCACTTTTTATTTCATGAGTAAGTGACTGGGCTCTGCCGGCTGGGCTGCCGGAGCTTGCCTTTTAAGGAGCTCCTGCAGACCAGCCAGCCAATGACAGTTGTTTAAACTTCCCAGGATTTGGGCAGCCAATCCCCGGTGAGCATGTGAAAACATGTAAATTAAGGAGCTCCAGCAGCCCAGCCAGCCAATGGCAGTTGTTTAAACTTCCCGGGGTTTGGGCAGCCAATCCCCGGTGAGCATGTGAAAACATGTAAATTTAACAACGTCTGTCTGTACGTAACACCCCTCCCCTCCTAGAATGAACAATGTCCAATCCCCAGCCTACGTAGGTGACATAGTCTTTCAGGTAGGTGGGGCGAACCGGTCTCCTAGTTGACCTGCGCAAATCACTTGTCCCTCAGAGCTTGGCCTGCTGTTCCTCCGGCTGCCTGGAAAGGAACCTTCTGGAGCTCTTTGGCCCACAAGTTGAGCTCTGGCCTGGTTCCTTCGGCTCCTGAGATGCCATTTCTTCACGGGACAGCTTTGGACGCAGCTATGTCTTCGTGGCTAGGGTTGGACAATCGTCCCTTGATCTCTTGGCTTGGTGGGGCCGGTTCCTGCCTGCCTGCTTCCTGGCTAGCGGTTGAGCATGCTCCATGGGGCGGAGACCTGGAATTGTTCTGAGCTGGCGGGTGTGGTCCAATCACCCTGGTTCCTCAGTTCAGCATCCCCCAAGTGGTGTCAGAGCTGGTCAATGTGCCTCCTCCAGATTTGTCCGTCCTCTAGCTCCATTCGGTATGACTTCGGCCTGGTGACGGCCACAATTTGGCTTGCCAGCCAAGTCGGGTACCCAGCGTAGTTGCGGGAGAATACCTGGTCATTTATGTTGAACTCCCGGGTTGATCGAGCAGAATCCAGGGGGTTCTCTGGAAGGTAGTCCAGGTGGTACCAGTCAAGTCTGGACCTCAATCTTCTCCCCATCAACAGCTCTGCTGGGCTCTTGTTGGTGGTCGCATGGGGGTGATGTGTTGGGTGAAAAGGAATTGGTCGACCTTTTTCTGCCAGTTTTCTGGTCCCATTCAGGTGACCATTCACTCGGCCTGTCCATTGCTCGCTGGATTGAATGAGGCAATGAGAACATGCTGGATCCCTTGCTCTGCAAGGAGTGCCTCCATCATCTTGGCGGTCAGTTGTGGGCCATTGTCAGAGACCAGAGTGTCGGGTACGCCATGGGTCACAAAAAGTTTCTGGAGAGCTCTGATGGTGGCTTCTGCTGTGGTTGATTGCATGATAATGACCTCCAGCCATTTGAAGTAAGCATCCACCATGATCAGGAACATCTGTCCTTCCACTGGTCCCGCAAAGTCAATGTGGATGTGTGACCGCAGTCCCTTGGCTGCTTCCCACTCTCACACAGGTGCCCAGGGTGGGGCTGGTGGTGTCTCCTGGCAGGGTTTGCAAGTGGCTACCCACTCCATGATGTCCTTATCCATATTGGGCCACCAGATGTAGCTCTGGGCTAATGCCTTCAACCGTACTATCCCCGGGTGACCCTTCCATGGCTCACCTCTGCAGCTTCTGGGGTATGATGACTCTCCCCCCCCCCCACAACAAGCAACCCTTGATAGTTGATAGTTCTGCCTGTTTACTCTGGTAGCTCTGGAACTCTTCACTCAGCTTCTCCTGTGGCCACCCCCTCAGCACCCAGTTCAGAACCTTTCGCAACTCCTTGTCCTTTTGCACATGCTCAACAATGTCCCTGGTGGGGACCAGGCTGTCTGGGTAACATCGATCAGCAGTACCATGCCCCAGGTCCAGGGCACTGTCTTTACCAGGAGCTTGTGCAGCGGTTCAGCAACGGTGGCCTTCTGTTGTAAAATAAATACCATAAAAGTTCAATAGTCCTAAGAAGGCTTGGAGCTCTGTCTTGTTCCTTGGGGTGGGGACATTTCTAATAGCATTTACTTTGCTGTCAGTGGGGTTGATGCCATACCCATCTATGAGGTATCCCAGGAACTCTACCTGCCTCACTCCGATTTTACATTTCTTTGGGTTCACTTTAAGTCCCTTCTCCTTGAACCTCCCCAAAGTCTTGCACACGCATTACATCAGCTGCTCTATGGAGTCCCCTAAGATGAATATGTTGTCATGTATGGCACCACCCCCAGGATTCCTTGCAGTAGCTGCTCCATTAAACACTGAAACACTCATGGGGCTACACTGACTCCAAACTGCAATCTAGTGCATTTGAAAGCCCCCCTGTGGGTCACAATCATCTGTGCTTCCGTGGTGGTTTTGTCCACAGGCAGTTATTGGTATCCCTGGACCAGGTCCAGTTTGGTGAATATTTTCCTGTTTCCTAGGGAATGCAACAGATGTTGCACAACTGGCACCGGGTACGCGCTTTGCTGTAAGGCCTTATTCAGTGTACACTTGTAATCCGCGCAGAGGCAGACAGAACCATCTGGCTTCACAGGGGTGACTATTGGGGTTTCCCATACCACATGGTCAGTCAGCACAAGGATTCCTTGGGCAATTAGTTTGTCCAATTGCTCATCCATCTTGGACCGTAAAGCAAATGGGACTCTTCGGGGTTTGAGCCTGATGGGTTAGATCTAGGTTAAATGAAATGGGTTTCACCATATATTTACCTAGGCCCCCATCAAAGACGTCCACGAATTCTGCCATTAGTTGATCAAAGTCGTGGGTTGAGATTCGATGCAGGCCGGTGATGTCTAGCCCCAGGGGCTTGAACAATTCCACTCCCAGTAGGGACAGTTGGTGGCTGGCATTGACGATGAGCAGTAGATCACCCTGGAATACATGGAACACCACCTCAACCTCCATTCTTCCTAGGACTTGGATCCGGTTCTCCTGGTAGTCATTCAGCCGGACATTTGGTGGTTTGAGGAGCTTCTTGCTGGCTGTTGGGTTCAATTTCTTAATGGTTTGCCAAGACATGATCATAAAATATGATCCTGTGTCCAGCTCCATCTTGCATGGTCCCCCTTCAATGGTCACCATGGCATGGAACATTTCCCCTTCGTAGACATCTGAATGGCCCACAGTGGTGTGATGGATCTCCCCCTGGGCTTGGTACTGTTCCTCTCTCTGCCTATTCTGCTATTGGCCAGGTTGTGGGTTGTTTGGTCTCCCCTGCGGAGCCATGGGTCTTGGCTGGGATGGGGTGGGCTGTGATGCTCTGAATGCCTCAGCAATGTGGTCTTTCTGTTGGCATCTGCAGCAGATGGCTTCCCAGAAATGGCACATCACTCTTGAATGGAATCCTATGCAGCCCAGGCAACATGATGCCTGCCCTCTATGTCCCTTGTACTTTGTCTCCTCTCTGGGTACACATGGTGGATGACGTTGGCATCGTCCCCTTCATCGTCATACTCCAGAACTTTGGATGTCCAGTCGGGTTCCCCGGATGTTTGGTGTACCCCACTGGTTTTCCTTATGTACGCTGCTGAGTTATCCAACGACTGAGTTGCCTGGGCCTCCTCAACCACATCCTTGAATGAGATCCCCTTCTGATTAACAGTTTCTTTTGCAAGGAGAGGTCTCTCATTCCCAGGATGATCCAGTCCTTCATCATTTCTTCTGGTCTGAATTCGCACCGGGTTGCAATTTCTCAGAGGCTGGCCACAAAATCATTCACTGTCTCTCCTTCCCATTGGCGCCGGTGGCAAAACTCATTCTGGCTCATCATGAGGGTAGCAGATGGCACGTAGTGGTCTTCCAGGGCACATTTTAGGGTTGTCCATGCAACAGTCTCTACGTTTGCTGGGGCAATCAATGTCTGTGGCATCTTATAGATTTTCATTCCATAGTAAGTTAGGAATAATGCCCACTTCCTATTGTCCGGCCGGTCCTGGTAATTGTTGGCTTCCAGGAAAATCTGAATCGCCCCATGTATCTGTGCCAGTCCCGTCTGTGGGTTAAAGATCGCTGGTGCAGGGGATGCTTGCGATGCCATCTCGTGCTTTGGTGCAGGGTCTTGGTCCTTGTGCAAAATGGCTGCTTGTCCAAAGAGGGTTCTCAGGTCCCTTTGTCGTTCATTGCCAGTGTTAGATCGGCGAGAAGCAGTAGGTGAGAGGCACGAGTGAGTTTCAGCACTTTTTATTTCAAGAATAAGTGACTGCGCTCTGCCGGCTGGGCTGCCAGAGCTTGCCTTTTAAGGAGCTCCGGCAGACCAGCCGGCCAATGACAATTGTTTAAACTTCCCGGGGTTTGGGTAGCCAATGCCTGGTGAGCATGTTCAAACATGTAAATTAAGGAGCTCCGGCAGCCCAGCCGGCCAATGATAGTTGTTTAAATTTCCCAAGGTTTGGGCAACCAATTCCCGGTGAGCATGTGAAAACAAGTAAATTTAACAACGTCCGTATGTACGTAACAGGTTTATCATCACCTTCTCCCTCACAATGTGAAATTATGTATTTGTGATTGTCATTAAAGTGATAATCCACCTTCAGCATCTTCGTGTGACACTGCTCCCCAATAAAGATGCTTGCTTGCTTTTGCTGGTCAGCTGGGTTGCCTTGGATAATCCTACTGGAAGTATGTACTCTTACGATACACTCTTGTATATTTGCTCATCCCTCCCCAGAACACCACCATGATCAAGTAATATAGCAGAACTTGCAGGTGTCTCTGCTTAGAATGTTTAAACCTAAAAGTAACATTAACAGAAATCAATGCCTTGTCTTTGAAAACAGGAGCTTGAGTTGTTGAAAACAGTGATCAAACTACTGTCCCTTTGTACACAGACTTCTTGTCTGCTTCCTTTTTCAAAGATACCTTTGAAGCTCTTCACTCAAGTGTAGTTGCCAATTTGAAAATCACTGTACTTATTAAAAACCTGTCATCTCTCCTAGCTGTATCTTTCTTTCTCTGTCACTGTAGTCATCAACAAAATATTGAATTGCCTCTGTTGCTGCTTTGTTTCCCTTTCCTCATCAGGTCCTCTGCTCTTAGTGAGAGGCATTTTCCCCTCTCTTTATTTTGCTAGCTGCTTTTCTCATTGTCCCATTTGAAACTTTTAATCCCTTGTGTGCTTCTGTGCAGTTCTTCCATCTCTTTGAACTATGAGGAGAATTCTGCTGAGCATGAATATCTCTGTTTCCATTCTTTTATTCTTTGCTTATTACTGAAGCAATATTTCTATTGTTTTATTTAAGTTTTTTTCTACTCTTTATTTTTTCCAAAGCTTCCTTTTCTCTTTCTTCTTTGCCTTTTCATAGTTAACTAATTTTAATTAATCACAATCCTCCACTTTCTTTCTCTCATGCACACACCACTCATCCCTTTTGTATCTGCATTTGTATCTTGAGAGAAAAGTTCCTCCCTTAAGAGATATCTAAGTCTAATGTCACCCTTAGCCAGTAGAAGGAAACAATGGTAAAATTCCAAAATCTTTTGTCAAGAAAACTTCAGGGACTAATTCTGGCAGCCATCAGGAGTCAATTGACTCAAATACATGCATGTGTATATGAACAAATAAACAAATAAAGCCTTACATCTGTTGTCTCTTCCCTTAATCTCTACCACTTGTTTACTTTAACCCATCCCTGGAGGTCCTATCAATCAGTTTCTTTAATAAATGCATCTATGTATCTGGCAAGTTCTTGCTACACACTCTTTGCATCAATGTTTTTAATTATTTCAAAACTCTAATTACAGCCCACGTTTTCGGGAACAAGAATGTTCAAATATCAGCTTGTTGAATGGAACTCATTTTGCATAATATAAGCCACCAATGTATCCCTATAGATACCACTCAATGCACAATAGAGCATTGAGTGGTATCTATAGGGATACATTGAGCCGAGGTGGCGCAATGGGTAGAGTGCAGTACTGCAGGCCACTTCAACTGACTGCTATCTGCAGTTCAGCGGTTCAAATCTCACCGGCTCAGGGTTGACTCAGCCTTCCATCCCTCCGAGGTGGTAAAATGAGGACCCAGATTGTTGGGGGCAATATGCTGACTCTGTAAACCGCTTAGAGAGGGCTGAAAGCCCTATGAAGCAGTATATAAGTCTAACTGCTATTGCTATTGCTACAATACCCATTGGTCAAAACTAAAACCAGGAAAACGAAGATGGAAGTGAAAGTTTAATTAACTGAGTCTCTGAAAAGGGAAAAAAAAAATTTTTTGACTCAGAAGATATTTTTTAATGCCAGGTAAATGGAACTTCAAAGAAATGTATTGTGATTCAGTTTGAATTCTAAATAATTAATCTAAAGTTTAACAATTTTCTGCCTGCAAACAATGCAAAAAATCAACTACATTTTTCTTTTACTAAGTAACAAGTGAAAGTAGGATTGGTAGTAGCATTCAATTGAAACCATTAATTGAGGTTTTACTGTTATTTGGTTAATTAAACCCCTTTCAGTAATTGCAGTAAGGAGGAGTGGTGTTGCTGATGTTGTCTAAGAAGCTATTACTCTTTGCTTAAAAGCTATTTGCTAATGTATAACCATCTATATCTGGTTAAGAGAATGATGTTCCATAACTTTTAGGGTATGTCAAAGATAACAACAAGCACTTGGAAGAAAGCTTTGTCTGCATGGAAACAATGTAGAAAATCAACTAGGCCTCTTGTTCTTTGTTGTTCAGAATCTGAAACGTGTGGCAGAAACTTGGATGGATGAGTTTGCTGAATATGTTTATCAGAGGCGACCTGAATACAGACATCTTTCCACTGGTGATATTTCAGCCCAGAAAGAGCTTCGCAAGCATCTCAAGTGCAAGGATTTCAAGTGGTTCATGGCTGCAGTGGCCTGGGACGTCCCCAAATATTTCCCACCAGTGGAGCCGCCACCTGCTTCCTGGGGAGAGGTGAGGAACATACTTAAATCCAGGATTCAGCTTAATCTCATCTTTATTCAAAATAGTCAGATACAGCTATGCATTTTCAGCAAAGCTATTATGACCATGCTACAGATTTCACAAAATCAGCTTTAACTTTCATGGTCAGTGATGAGGCCAGTGAAACTACCTAAGAATCAATTGTTGACTGTACACACATAAAATGTACTACCATCATTAATTTTTTGCCCTTGTTGACATTTTAAGAAAAACATATTTACTAAATACAAGGCATAATATTCATATTTAAAATAAATAAATTGCACCCAACTCTTCTTCAGAGGAAATAGTAATATGCCCATCTAATTTTCTCTTCTGAAGATTAAGTATAATCTTAAATTCAGATTTGTCTTCCTTTTGGGTAAATATATTTGTCTGTACATGGTAACTTGATAGCAGAGTTTCCTGTTATTGCTTTATTCATATTGAGACAAAAATATAATTGCTTGAGTCAATTTGAACAAATTCCAAGTGATGCTTTGAGATATTTGCTCTTCTTGGTCTATTTGCTGCTATGTTTTGTTACTAATTTGCTGTTAGGTTTCAGTCAATAACTAGAGTAGTTCCAATTAGATTGTCAACAGGAGGTCTATTTGTGTGTTTGTTGCTATAGCTTTTTCTTTGCATGCTTTCTCCCAAACATGCCTAGATAAATTTATGGCCAAAATTAAGCCCAATGCCTTCTAATCACAAACCAACGGAATTTGTGACTTTAAAAAGTGCATATAAAAAAATGCACAGCTTTTAGTATGGATTAACCTGTGATTGTACCGACATAGCACATACTGTAGATAGGGAATAATATAGCAGGATGTGGAAAATTGTCTTGATTGCCTTATACTAGCATAGCCAAAGGCCCTCCAGATATCGTATTGCTGTATTTTCTTTCTAGCACTTTTGAAAGTGGAATATTAAATGTAAGTATTATAGACATTTTCCTTTATCAAACAGAAAGAATATGTTAAAAATTATTAGGAGTAGGAAAAGAACTATTCCATAGGTCTGCATTATATTTTTCCATCTTTCTGAAAATTGAAACAATTTGTTGGATCTTTCCTGAAGCTCTTTTGTATCTTTGTTTTGAGGGGCATTGTCACTGATTGGACTGAGAGACAAGAATAAACCAAATCTATAGTTATACCTTGTTTCCCATGAGGAGAAATATTTATCAACAGAGAGATCACTGGGCTACAGTTGTACCCAAAATAGTTTTGGCCAGTATTTTACACTATTTTTGTAAAGAGTACAATGTATCTAGAAAGTGCCAGAGATTTTTGAATAGTTGCTGCTCTATTACCATAATGTTCACTTTTATCCAATATGACTGTTAAGTCACTGGTAGTATGAAATCAAGAGTTTGGTGTAGTGATTAAGGTGCTAGACTAGGAACCAGGAAACTAAATTCCAGGTTTCCCTTAGGCATGACTTCCTTTAGTTGGGTGACTTTCTCTCAGCCCAGCCCCCCCCCCCCACCTCTAACAGCATTATTGTGGAAAAAATATGAAGGGGAAGAATTATACATGCTGTCTTGTATCTGGAACATCTAGATACGTTGTATCTAGAAGTAAATGTATCTAGAAAGTGCCAGAGATTTTTGAATAGTTGCTGTCTTGTATCTAGAACTTATACATACTGTCTTGAATCATTAAGTTCAGTTGAATAAAATAAAGGATATCCATATAACAATAGTAACATATGACAATAAAGTATAGAAGTTCCAATAGGTGAGCATCTTGCATTTTCAAGTAAAGCTGTATAGATGTACAAGTAAGTCCGTTTTAATTTGAAGATCATCTTTAACCTTTTCCACTGTAAATCTCTTAGTGTTCAGTTCTTTATTTCTTCCACCTGGACATATTATAAACAAAATAACATCTCAATATTATCTTTCCTGTACATACTATTTGTCACTTCCAGTGGTGTATTAACCATTAAGCAGACTAAGCAGGTGCTTAGGGCACCAGCCCCAAGGGGGCACCACAAAGTTGAAAAAAAAAAAAACAATGAAGATTTGTACAGTATGTATAAATGAGGGGCACTAAGATTTGTCAGTGCTTAGGACACCAGTGAGCCTTAATTCGCCATGGTCACTTCTATTATACTTAAAATGCCAAAGCATGCAATTTGCTTTATACAAACCCTACTTCAATTCACTGGGCCACTGAATCAATTAAAACAAATCTCAAGCACCTCTTTAAGGAGTTATCACTGGGATTTCATCTTCTCTGAATTGTGTGATAGAGTTTGTGGCTAAGAAAGAATTGACATAATTTTAAATGTTTAATTTGAAATAAAATATATAGAGGTATGCACACTTGGGTTTAAATTATACTTATCAACATTGCATACTTAACCGCATAATTGTGAATTAATTTCTGAACAATGAATATGGTAGGAAAGTTAAAAAATGGATAGTGTGACATCCATCCCTTATTAGAATTTTGTAGAACTCTTTGGCTATACTGCAGAATAGCAATTGTTGTGCAGACAGCTTTCTTTCAATTGCTCCTTCAATCTCCTCTCTCCTTAGAGAGATGCATGAAAAGGCTGGGTTTTTGCCATATGAATAGAGATGTTCATTCATCCTTCAAGGATCCTAATAGGATGGAGTATAGTACATACCTTCACGTATCTCCATTCATTGCACGGAATGCAGCTAAACTTGTGCTGGGATCATTTTCAACAGTTACTACTCTCCAATATCAGGATAAATTAGAGAAAAAAATGTATTACAGTGTGTCAGGAAGAGAACAATCTCAGTGAAAAGAAGTTCAGCCACATAAACCAAATCTTTACAGGGGCCTTAAACATTTTCTTTTAAGTGTGTGTAGTGCAAACTGATAAGATTGCTAGAGGATAGAGTGGGAGGACTAAAGGCATATCTAGCCACTCTGAATCTCATTCATGAAAATGAGGAATACCTCAGAAAGGCTGAAGTTTGTATTCAAATTAAACACAGCAAGGAATAAACAACTACAAGAGAAAATGAAGCCTTAGAGCAGGGGTCCCCAAACCCCGGGCTGCGGACTGGCATTGGGATGCAGTCAGTGGTGGGATTCAAATAATTTAACAACCGGTTCTCTGCCCTAATGACCAGCAGGGTAGGTGGGGCTTGGTGGTCATGTTACTGGGTGGGCATGGCCAACTCAACATCACTCACGATGATGGACACTTCACCTTAGCTGTTACAATGTAATAAGGGTTAACCAGAGAGGCAGTTTCTGTAAGCAGGGCAATAAAGATTAGGCTAGAAACAATACCAGAATGTTTCCTTCCTGCCTTCCTTACAGGATTAGCCCTGTAAAGTGGAAAAAACAAAAGAGATTTCTTCCAACAACCGGTTCTCCCGAATAGGTGCGAACTGGCTGAATCCCACCACTGGATGCGGTGTGCCAGAAACCAGACTGCCTAAGCAAGCAAAGCCTCATCCGCACCCGCATGGGATGCAGCAGTGTGCAAAACCATTCCCCCTCCCATCCACATAAAAACTTCTCCTCGTGGGGCTTCGAGGGGAGGAGCTGCCGCCGTCGGGAGCTCAACCAAGCTCCTGCCAGGACTCTGGTTCGTATATCTTATAAGATCTATAGATATCTCCCCTTTCTGGCAGAAAGGGGCAGGGAGAAGGTCAGTCGTTAGGATCTCTTTGTAATTCATAGCTTTTCTTTTTGCTGTGAATGAAGAAGAGGTTCAACATTAGCTGAGCCTTTACTCCGGCCAGTTTTCCGCGCTGTTTTTTTTGCAGCCTAGGCAGATTGCCTCCCCCCCCAGGACAAAGCTAAGCTATTTAAAAACCAATCCAGGCGGGGACTATTCCCGAGGAATTTCTTCTATCACTACTTAAAATACCAGCTTCAATTTCGCAAAGGCTCTCTTTCTTTTTTAGCTGCGTCACAAGATGGCGATCTCGTAGCTTTTGTGTTTGATCTGACGCAGCTAGCTGACCCTACCCTCCTGAAGGCTTCTCCGTACTAATTGCTAAAAGATTAACTGAGGGGAGCACAGACTTTGATTTTTGGCTCGCTTGATTGCTTGTCTTTTATTTTTATTCTGGAATGGCTCCCAAACCTAAACAGAAGCGCTTCCTTAATAAGCTACCCTTGTCTCCTACACCCTCCACGGGAGATTTGCTAACACAAGAATTCCTTCTCAAAACGCTTAATGATTTCAGACAGGAGATTAATCAACTGATATCGGATTTATGTGATCAATTTGATGCTAAAATTGCTCAGGCAAAGCAGGATATGATCGGAGTAATGACAGTCATGACAGATTATATTGCTGAAACGGAGGACAAATTGGAACTTTTGGAAGAAACTAACCTTAATCTGATATCAAAAATTCAAACGTTAGAACAGGAAATTGCATCTGCCCAAAAAGAACTTGTCATGATAAATTATAACAAGTCTGCCTTTGCTATACGGGTTAGAGGGCTGCGTGAAAACCAACAGGAGAATTTGAAACAGACATTCTTTGAAGCTTTCAGTCGCTTGGTGGGAAGTCCGGGACTTAACTTTGATTGGCAGATTCAAAGAATTTACCGCCAGAATTCCTGGGTAGCAAAACAGCGACAGCTTCCGAGGGACATAATAATATACTTTACTACAAGGGAATCTAGAAATGAGATAATACAGAGGCTCTACGGAAAGAGGCTGAGAATTGATGGGGATGACCTGATTGTTTTTAAAGACATACCATTTCAAATATTAAGAACAAGAAGACAGTACGCTTTCTTAACCGAAGAGCTCAGAAACTCTCAGATTTCATACAAATGGGAAGTCCCAGCTGGTATTACAGTTACATTTGGCAACCAAAAACACCGCATTAACTCCGTCTGTGAAGCCCGAAAATTTTACTACGAGACCCTGAAGGCGGGACTTCCTGATTCATCCGGATCTGGGGAGAGACAAGGAGAAGGAGAAGACAAACAGCGAGACACGTGGCTACAAGGCGGAGGGTGTTGCTTTCCTCTTCCGGAAGGGCAGAAGACTAAAGAATAAAGACTAAGCGATGTTTTTAAAGCTTTATGATTTCCGTCTGGGATAAAATGGAAAAGTGGCATATTGATGATGAGACATGGAGACTGAAAGAAGCGTTGCTGATTCTGGACATATATTCTACAGAAGTTTTGTCTGAACTCTAACTCAAATTGTGCATGAACTATTTTCTTAGGCAAGGAGAACGGAAATTGTGATCTTTTTGAGTTGCGGTTTGGAACGAACGGAGTTGGGAGGTGTGTGGGAGAGGGAAGGGCAGCGAAAGTTTAATTAGATTACTTGGGGCTAGAACGCAAGCTGATGTTTGTTTGAGTTGCTATATCAATATAAGGTTAAGAAAGATTGGTCGGAGAATCTTCAGGAAAGTGGAGTAAACATGGGAGGAGCAATGAATGTGGATAAAATATATATGTGGATATGGATAAAGGCAGGGTGGAAGGTAAAAAATTTATATGTGGAGGTGGGTAAGGATAGAAAGGGAGGTGTTGGAAATGAAAAATGAAAGAAGTATTTGAGTTTAATGGTGTTATAGAAAGGTTTGGATATTTGGATAAAAAAGAGATAAATTAAAGGTCTGAATAGATAGACAAAGCAAGGAGATTTTTAGTTGGGGAATTCTAATTGATCAACTTACCTGGTTCTAATATAGTTTGAAACCCTGCAAGTAGCAAAATAATCGAAATTTGGAATGAATCACATTGTTTAAGATTTACAGATAATGGGAAGCTGTGTTAACGTAGTGGGTTTATTGACCCTTTTTGTTTCTTTCTTCTTTTTGTGTGTGAGTGTGGGTGTTTCTTTTTTGTTTTTTATTTTTTATTTTCTATTATTTTTCCTTTTTCTTTTTGGCTTTACTTTTATCTTATTTTTTTAATTTTAAAGTTAGCTGACCTTACTATACTCAAATGCTTGTTAAAGAACTATGCCGGGCATGGGACCTGCGAAGCCGTAAGGGGGTTAGGGAGGGGGGATTATAGAGGGGAGGGGGGAGGGGGGAATTACAGTTTCAATCCTTAGAACAATAAGAATTCACTTGTGTACTGGGGCTCGTTTTTCTTTTTTTTTTCTTTTTTTCTTTCTCTACTTTTATTGTAAAAAACAAATTGAATTGTATGAATACACCAAAGTGAGGAGAAGAGGGAAAGAGAAGGGAGAAGTAAAGAGGGAGTGAGAGGGAATGTGAGGAGGGTGAAATGGAGGGAGGGGGAGATGTCTGAGGGGGTAGGGAAGTAGGAGGGGAATGCTGGAGGGGTGAAAGGAAAGTTGGAGGGGGAGAGGAGAGGGTGTATGGGGGAATGAAGTGTTATGTGGGTTTTTTTTTTCCTTTTTTCTTTTTTTTTATGCACAGTATATAAGTGATTGTATAAAATGAAAATGAAAATGAAATAAAAAAGTCAGTAGTAAAAAAAAAAAAAAAAAAAAAAACTTCTCCTCGTGGAACTGAGTGTGTGGTGCCCAAAGGTTCCACCACAAATGCGCGAACAACAAAAGCGCGGCTGACTAAACCGCGGTGACAAAACTGCGCCGACAAAACCACGCCGACGAATGAGCGCGCCGACAACAGCACGCCGACAAAAGCGCGCTGTAACCCTAACCCTAAACCAAACCCTAAACCTAACCCTAAACCTAACCCTAAACCTAACCCTAACCCTAAACCTAACCCTAAACCTTACCTTAACTTAAATCGCGCTTCTGTCGGCGCGCTTTTGTCGGCGCGCTGTTGTCGGCGTGCTTTTGACATCGCGGTTTTAGCACCGCAGTTTTGTCGGCGCACTTTTGACATTCGTGCATTTGTCAGGTCACGGTGCCCAAAAGGTTGGTGCTGCTAGAGGAAGACCAATGGCAACATATCACTCAGAGGACGGACACACACACACACACACACACACACACCAAAAGGAACAGAAAAAAACCAAGAAGAATGTTCCTATCACTGGAGTTGAACAATTGATCTTATGTCCTCCCCCTGCAAGAAATCACACAGACTTCTGAAGTAAGGTCTTCATCTAGTGACAGGAAGAAATGTGGCTCAGACTGTCACAAAAAGGAAGAATCTGCTGAGTTCCCCAAACAGAAAAGGGTGTGTAATGGTGATTGGTAACATCTTTATCTCCCAAAAGGTGGAGGGGGTCAATTATACTGGATTAATTCTTGTTAATAGAGACGAAATCGTTGAGGGAATTTTAGCTATAGTTAGAACTTTGGAGCATAGTGATCATGTCATACTAGAATTCACCATAATGCAGGGACAGATGGCTGAACAAAGTCAGACTAGCATTTTAGACTTTAAGAAAGCTGACTTCAGCAAACTAAGGGAAAGAATAGGAAGTGTATATATAGGTCTATTAAAAATAAAAACAGTATATAATGGTTGAGATACTGTAAAAATGAGATAATAAAGGCCTAAGCAAAACTGATAGCACAGAAAAAAATATAAGAGACTCTAGATGAGACCTGCACAAACTGAGGGACAGAGAATCTAATTTCTGAAATCTGCATTTTTGTCTTCCCCATGCTAATTATTGTGGCTAAGCCAGATATAGCATTGATTTAAATTCAAATGAACTGAAGGAGCAATAGACTTCCCTCTTTTCAATTTTGCATCCTTGATTTTTTTTTTCCCTACTGGCAGCCTCCTTATACCTCATGGCATTTTTAATATGAGATTTATTCTGTAAATCTGTGGGATTTGAAAGCTTTTATCTTGTAAAATGGCATGGCAGTGACCCGGACATAGAATGTAAAGACACTGACTGTGGTAGTCAAGGACAATACATTATCTGAATAGTTTATTCAATTGAGCAGCTTTTCTGACTTTGCTTGCCATATATTCCAGACTCCGCAAATTGCTTTATTTAGCACTCTAGTTGTTCGCCACCTCCAGTGTTCGTCGTGCTGCTGAAGTGTCACTTGGTATTTTTCTAATCTGTGCAAGCCTAGTTTTCAACAGCCAGAAGAAACTTGTAAAGTCATCACTTAGACAAAACCATAGTCTGATCACTGCTTGAAAATGGAGCCTGGGCTAATCAAATAATTGTTGCTAAATTTCTTCTCTGTCTTTTTATAGTGCATATACCAGGGGTGGGTTCCTGCCAGTTCTAACCTCTTCTACAGAAGAGGTTCCACAAATCTACAGTGCCTTTTAGAACCGGTTCCAGCTCCTTCCCCCCACCTGTCCGCACATCATCAAGATGAAGAGTGAGAGGAGGAATTCTGGCAGTTGAAGTCCACAAGTCTTAAAGCTGCCAAGTTTGAACACCCCTGGGTTTTTTTTTTTCTAAAGAGTTAGGGGTGCAAGGGTCTTGTAACTTGACAGCTTTAAGACTTGTGTGCTTCAAATACACACACACACTACACTTGATCTTAGCCTTTGTTTTAGTTAAACAAAAAAAAATAAGGAAAAAAATCATCTTTCATTACATCTTGTTGAAATCGTATCGATTGGTTACAAATATATTCCGTGCACTTCTTCCATAGTCCTTACATATACTTCATTCAAATCATGTTGTACATTTTAAGTCAAGAAAGAAAAGTGATGTATTTTACTATCCCTGTACCATAATTCTCATTTGGTTACCATTGTTTAAACATGTTTTTATCTAGAATCATTTATATTAGAAGACACAACCACCTACTGGCGTTCATTTGCAATTTCAATAGATCTCCAATACCATTACACCTTTATGACATGTTCTAAAATTAATTTGGTTAATTAATTAATTAAGTGCTAAGAAAATAAACATTAGACATCTAAGACAATCTAAGAAATATTAACATTTCTACTTGACAAATCACCCAGAATGTACATTAGCATTTCTATGGCCTGGTTATTTATCCTAACTAGGATTATTATTTCTCTATTAGTATCATAGTAAATTTATGTTAGTGGATAAATAGTCAATGGTAATCTAAAACAGTCTATAAGGTACTAAAATCTCTACTTAATAATCATCAAAAATTAACTAGCTTTTTTCCATCAATTGGCATTATTAACCAGTATCTTTCCAGTAACAAAATGGTCTTTCTCGCCAGTTGTTGTGTCAATTCTATATCCAGAACCTTTCCAGGGTTTAAGACTTATCTCCGCACATTAAAGCTTAAATGATTTCTCATGTGGTTTTGTTGCCCTTGAGTTGTTATTAATGTAAGCTTAACTTTGGTTGTCAGGTTTGTTTCTGAATAGATTTGTCTTATTAACTCCATCTTTTTCGCTCTTTCTTTTTCTCCTACATCTTTGGGGTGGAACACCAAATTATCAAAGTCACTTTTCCAGCTTCCCTTCTTTCCACTTTCACTCACATTTACTCCATTTATACGTTCATCTGAGTTCTTATCTTTGTTTTCTGTATTTTCATTCACTTCTTTAATTTCTGGGGCTATAACCCCATCATCTTTTTTTGTAATATCCCATAGTCTGTCCCATTTCTTGTCAAATCTCTCAAGTCCTTCTGAGATGTTTTGAAGTCCAGCCAAAATATTTTGAATTAACAAGTTTTCTTCATCTGAGTATTGCTCCATTTTTTAGAGTAAGGAAAAGTATAGAGAAAGAGCAAGAAGAAGAATTTGGTACTATCTGCCACTCTAGCCTGTCACAGATTTTGAAGAATATATCTATTTTTATTTTAGACAAATGTTCTTTTATGGTTTTCAAAGAAGAAGGGTTCTAAAGTTTTTCTTTCCTTTTCCAATTCTTGTCAAAATATTTTCCACACACCACTATTTGTGACCTTGGGTCTTTATCAGGTTTTAAAGAGACGTTCCAAACCCTTTTGTTGCACAGTCAGTATAGTCAGATAAGAGTGAACAAAGAAAACATTGTTACAACAGCAAAGGGAAAAAAAGCTTCGGACTTGGGCTTCCAAGTGGCAGATTCGATTCTTTTAAAACCTCTTTCCTTAAGTATCTCCAATATAATATTGCAACAAGTAGAAGAAGAAATTTATTAAAGTAAAAGAGTTTTAATTTAAGCCAAAAAAGTTAAAGTAGTAAAGGGAAATAGGGAAAAAAAGATCCCTTCAACTCAAGCGGAAAAAATGGAAGCGTTGCAATCACTCAATCCACAAAAGATTACAAGCAAGAGCAAAAAACTTTCTAAGGCAGTCCAATGGGGATTAAATACATTGCTTTGTTCTTGCTTAATGGACTAATTAAGCTTAAGAAAAGAGTTTCTTAGGGCACTCTTCTAAAAGAAAAGAAAAAAAAACCTCACCAGGTAGAAACACTTTCATTCTCTCTTCCTGGAGCCGTCTCCAACTATGTCAGCCGGGGGGGGGGGGGGCTGTCTGTTTGCCGCCAGTTGGAAGCACTTCCCTTGGGTCGATCAGGGACTTTGCAATGTTCCTGCGACCAGCAAGGTCTTGTCTTCCCAGTCACCATCTCTTCGGGATGGTTTAGGTCCTGCTGGACCGTCCAGGGGCAAAAGTGTCATTGGCGGATTTGGACAGTCGAATCTGCACAATGTATCGTTACGATATTGGCTCCTCCTCCATAGTGAATCTATTTCTGAGTGCCATATTTTAGGAACAACTTAATGAATAGATGCAAAGCAGAACAATAAAAATAACATCGGGATTCTACCATATATCACTTCTTCCCCCTTTGGTAAAGATCTCAAAACAATTAAAATTATAACACAAATATTACATTCACTTTACAACATCAAAAAATTTTATTATTATGTTGCACAGTTCTCAGATCAAAGAACATATAGATTGTAACCAACTAATTAATTACTTTGAATTTGTATGGAAGCTGGTCACTTTTCTCATGGTATTTTATGCTAATTTCAGGATTTGCTCTAGCTGTAAACATCTATATGTATATTCCTGCATCTTGCCTGCAATATCTTTGATTCCATCAATACTGCCTACTGTACTAAGGCTTTAAATCATAATTCCTCTTTCTTTTCAACAACAGGAGCTGCACCTTATCCATTACTTGTCTGACATATAATTTGTTAAACTCATCCCTCCTCATGAGGAAGACAAGTTCTAGGTTTTTATGTATTATTGCTTAAAAGAATCTTATGGCAAAACTATTCAAAAACACTCTCTCTTTGGAGTCACAAAACCCCATTAAGAGGCATATATTCCTTTATATTTCTCTGCCAAAACAACTAACATTTAATGCATCATGTTACAACTGATGAGTGGTTCAGAAGGATACCATAGTTGATGGCACTGAAAGCTGCTGAGAAATCAAGATCAGAGAGGTTGCACTACTCTTATTACAGTTTCACTACAGATTATTAAGCAAGATCAATACGTTTTCAGTACTATGTCCTCATCTGAGACCTCACTGTAAAAAATCCAGAACATCAATTTCTGAAGCTGTAACCTGACCATCTTCTTAACAACCTTCTCTAAAAATAGGTCAAGAGTAGACAAAAGATTTCACACAACTGTTGAGCACCACAATTGTGTGCAGTCTGGAGTGTCCTCTTGGATTCCCAACTCCTATTCAAAAAGTAGGTGGTTGCCAAGGCTCAGAGACCTTTTGTTAAATTTACCTTATGCTTCTGCTGCTCCTACACCAGGAGGGTCTGCATCCAGTCGCTCGTGCTTTAATCACTTTATCCCTTGATAACTGCAATGCACTGTCTACTAAATCTGTACAGAAGTTGTATAGAAATGCTACATACTCTACCATTTTTGTAGAGATGTACCTACACCTCTATAGAAATGCATAAAACCAAGGATGAAAGCCTTTTTGAATGCATATGGGTTAAACTAAAAGAAAAACAATGATATTGCCATAGGTGTATACTACAGGCCAAGCAGCAGAAGAAATAGATAAGCATTTTGATAACCAGTTTACAAATGAATATAGGAAACACCACAAAGGTAATGGGGAACTGTAACTACACTGACATCAACTGAGAGACAAACTCTGAATCCAGTGAGAGATCAAACAGGTTCCAACTTTGTCATCCAAAAGATAGAGGAGGGAAATAGAGGGTCATTTATATTGGACTTAATTCTTACTAACAAGATGAAATGTTAGAAGGGTTGAAGTTGCAAGAACTTTGGGGTAGAGTGACCATGTCATATTGGAATTCAATGTAATGCATACACAGCAATAGAATCTAATCAAACTAGTGTCTTAGACTTTTTTTATTAAAAAAACCTGATTTCAACAAACATAGAGAATGCTTGGGAAGGATTCCATGGATGAAAATCTTAAAGGAGAAAACAACCCAAAGTGCTTAGGAAACTCTAAAAAATTATGATTATAAAAACCCAGTTCAACATAATACCACTGAAGAAGAAAAACAAGAAATCTAAGAAGAAAACAGCATGATCACAGAAAGAACCCTCTGATAAACTGAAAGATAAAATGGATAACAATTTTTTAAAAATGGAAAGAGAGACACATAACTAAGGTAGAATATCTGCATATATCCTGAATTTGCAAAGATGAAGTCAAGAAGCTAAGGCTCAGAATGTACTAAGAGTTACAACAAATGTAAAATATAATTAAAATGTTTCTTTTAACATATAAAAACAAGAAAAAAGTCAAGGAAACAATCAGTTCACTAACAGAAAAAGATGACAAGGAATGATGGGCAGCAGAGAGAAAGCAGAGCTGCCTAATTCTTTCTTTGCATCTGTCCTGGATGGGACTGGACAACCATTTGTCTGAAATGGTATAGTGTCTCCTGCTTGAACAGGGGGTTCGACTAGAATACCTCCAAGATTCTTCCAACTCTGTTATTCTGTCCTTGGGACTTTTCTTAAAAAGCATGTGGAAGCTTCTGCTGATTCAGAATAGAATGTGATGTTGAGCATGCTGAGATTTCTCAGGTTAGTTATCTAGTATATTTGCAAGTGCAATTACAGATGTTGGTTATGACCTTTCAAGCTTGATATGGCACAGGATCAAGTTACTTGCATGATACATGTCTTCACTTCTTTCTGAAACCCCAGCAGGGTGAACATGCTCTGCTCTAGGTCCCCTCAGTGAAACAGTGCAATTTTGCATAACCCAGGTCCCTAAAAATGATACTGCCATTCAATTGGGAGGAGGGGGGCCTTGGAGTCAATGTATTGGCAGTGCCTGTGACAACTGATATTTTATAACTGGTTTCCTGGTGCCGAAATGCCTGAGATCCCATCACCTCTTGGGGGGATGTTTATGATGGCCATGTGGGATGCTTCACTTTAATGCCTAACAGAAGATAGCCATGGGAATGTATATTTATTTGGCTCTCAGGGCAGTTGATAAAGGAAACATCTTCACACTTGTGTATTGGCTAAAATCTGCATTCTGACAAATGGGAAGGGTCTCTACTGCTTTAATTCTACTTGCATTGCCTAAGGGGATTCAGATGTTGCTTTGCCTTTAATGCTTTGCCTTCTTAATTAAAGGTTCCTTTTGAAATATTCTGTTTCAAGAGTCTTCACTTTCTTAAGTTAGGAGAGGAGCCCTTACATATACCTTCTCTGTTGAGGCATCTGCCCTGTGGAACAGCCTCACTCTGAGAATCCAGACAACATTGCTGATCTTCCAGAGAGTTAAAAACTAGTATTTGTCACAAGCATTGATAAAATGTTGATACTGTGAATTTGTGATTGAGAATAAGATAATTAAAGTGCCTTTATTTTTATATTTTTCATTTTACTATGTTGCTTTTATTGTTTATAAGTTGCTCAGAATTATTTGTGTAAGTGGCTGACCATATAAATTTCATAAATGAATAAAAAATAACTTTTTTGAGAAAAGAAGGCATTGTTAATTCCTCCAAGGTGAATAGTGCCAATGCCTGCTCAATGAAGGAGTATTACTGCATGTACTCAATTGCATATCACTTCTTCGATAGCTTTCACTCCCAGGAGGAATGTACATCTAATGAACAGATGGCAAAGTTAGCAGGCCCAAGAACCTTGCCCATTCCTTCAAGAGTTACAGATTGAAATTTGCCTTAGGCAACCCCACAAAAACTTTATTTAGTGATGATAGGACTTGCCAACTCAGAAATTAACTTCAAGTGAATACAAATGACTTTATTCCTCATAGTAGCCCTACGATGGTGCTGTAGCTCAACCCTCCCCAGCAAGGAATAAGTCACTTTGAAAAGGGTCCCTGTGTGGTTAACTGTGGATGTATTAAAAGTGGAAAAATGGCTATGTGTTGCTGCTCATATTGCCATAATGTAATCACTAGTAAGTGCTGTTTCTTGTGCTTCATCAGCTCTATTTGTCATTTTTTCCAGAAGTACTCCAAGTGTCTCTTCGAGCATTGTACCTCATTTTGCTGGGAAAAAAATCAAGGAGCATCATGGTTTGATGCCCAGCAAAGGGCTAAAGTGCAGTCAAAGGTCTTTGCCACATGCCTAATTCAGACTGTGTGCAGAGTCCCAGAGAAAAACTTCACGATCCCCTTGGAATCCAACATCTGGAATAGATTTATAATAGTATCAGCCTCTGCTTTGCTATTTGCTTTCGGCTGCCATAGAAATGGGGAGGAGGAGGCATGGTATTTGGGCTCGGATAATTGGTACAGGAGTGATAGTTAAAAAGGGAGTTTTGTTTTCACCATCTTCTGCGCATGTTTGGAGTTGGTCATGGCCAACCTGATGATGCTTCTTGAAGATGCACCCACATGACACCTAAGGGATTTGCAGATTGTGCAATGGGATGGGGGTTGTTGGGGGGGAGGGGCTTGGGCAAATGTTTGATATGTATGATTTCGCACGTTTCTGCCTCAGATCTTGCTTTACATCGCTGCTATCTTTTCATAACCAGTAAAAGTACTCTTAATTCTACAAATGGAGTTAAGTGGTTTCTTTCTTGGTTGCTGAAGGAGGCGTGCCTGACAAATATGTTCTACCTGGAATAGATTGATCTAATAGGTTTTACCTTCCTGAGAGGAGTAAAGCACCGGGTTCAGTTATTTTCTTCAAGCCATCTGAAATAGCAGCTCTAATTTTAAAAAAAATCAAGTAGACAAACGAGGAGTTACCAGTTCATGAATTTGAGTATATTATTTATGTCTAGAACTCCTTGACCTGAAAATCGAACCACACACCACCAGCAGCCCTTTCAGCACCATTGCAGATAATTGGTCAATATATGATACATAAAAATAATCAATGAATAGACTATATGTTCAGTCAGTCACATAATTTTTTTTTGGTCATAGATTGCAGTTCAAGAATTCTAGGAATAGGTCCAAGATTTTAGTATTTACCTGGAAAGCCTGCTCATTTTTATTTTGGGAAGGTTTCAGAGTTAAAGCTTTTGTGTTGTTACCATTAGTGATTTGACACTTCTGTTTTACTTTCATGGCAAGTTCATTTTAATTTAAAATTGCTTAATTTGGATGGTAGCTGAGGTGTCATACTGGCTTTCAAAAACCTAGGAAATGTTACAATATAATTAGCTAGTTGATGTGGTGTATTATTCGTTTTAAATACAGAGAACTCACCTATTTCATTATATCTATTTTATTCTGAAGACTTGAGACATTTAGATGAGAACTGCATGTGTGAAAAGTGGGGATTTTCACTTCTTGAGATTGTGTCTTCTGATTAGCTCGTTCTACATTATGACATCACATTGGCTTTCCACATATCTCTTAATCCATGCAGAACGCAGACAGCCTTTGTGCTATGTTTTGCTAATAAGGAGCTGAGAATAGGAAATAACTTAGATTCTCACCATAATGCACAAAGGAAAAGGGAGACACGATAGATAGAGATTTGACAAAAGGGGTGAATTTACATTATCTGTACACATCAACACAATAGAACATTCTGGGAAAAAGACACTGGGAAATGAGGGAAAGGCTGAATATTAAAATGTCTGTTGAATATAGCCTGTTCCTCAACTGTGTGAAATCTATGAAGCTTTTGAGCATGAGATGTGAAGGGAAACTTACCAAAGAAGAAAATCATTACCTTCTGTACTGGTAGGTTAGACCAGTACAGATGGTATGGTGCAGTGGTAGGTTTCAATTTTTTTAGAACCTATTCTGTGGGTGTGGCCTATTTTGTGGGTGTGGCTTGGCAGTCATGTGACCAGGCAGGTATGGCCAACTTGATATTACACATGCACACTCAGTCACATGACCACCATCCCCAAATCATGTGGCAAAAATTTTTGGGACTCTTATGAAGGGGGGGAAGAGAAGGGAAAACCTCCCAAAAATAGACAACTGAAGGATTAAGGGCCGAAATTAGGGAGATCGGAGAAGGCAGGACAGAGAGGAATCCAGTAAAAAGCTATCACATACTGGTGAAAGAACTTTGGGAGATCAGAGGAGGCAATACAGAGGGGGATCCAGTAGAAAGCTATCACAGTCTGGAGAGAAAAAACTTTGGGAGAACGGAGGAGGCAAGACAGAGGGGGATCCAGTAGAAAGCTACCACATGCTGGGAAAGAATTTTGGGAGATGGGAAGAGAAAAGACAGAGAGGAATCCAGTAGAAAGCTATCACACTCTGGAGAAAGAACTTTGGGAGATCGGAGGAGGCATGACAGAGAGGAATCCAGGAGAAAGCTATCACACTCTGGAGAAAGAACTTTGGGAGATCAGAGGAGGCATGACAGAGAGGAATCCAGGAGAAAATCCCTGAGCTTGCCACTGCTATCTGGTGGATTGTGCCGCTGGACCTCTCCATGCTTCTCCGTTCACCACCTCTACTCCCAGGTGTGGGACTTGACACTGAATTGGTCTAGGATAGTGCGGATGGGCGGGGAGAGTGAGCAATGGAGTGGCTTCCAGATGGGCGAGGAGCAACAGGACCGGGCAGGCGTTCCGGAAGTTACTTCCGGGTCCACCGGTCGAACCTTCTCTCATCAGATCAGTAAATTTCACCATCCGGTTCTCCCGATCCGGTGCGAATTGGCAGAAACCAACCACTGGTATGGTTGGTATAACCATACAGAATAAAGATGGAAAATAGATGGAATAAAGAAAATTTAAATGTTACTTGTCAAAGGGTCAACAGCTAGATACACACCAACTAATTCATTTGAGTGAATTATCTTTGTGAATCATTTCCTTAAATGTCTGTGGAGGTAATTCTAGTAATTAGTAACAAAGAGAGGTACATATGTATTCAGTATATATATAAAGTATATATCCGTGATGGCGAACCGATGGCACGTGTGCCACAAATGGCACACAGAGCCATATTTGGTGGCATGCCAGCCATCAGCTCCAGCGCACATGCACGTGTCAGCCAGCTGATTTTTCATCCTCCCCATGCTTCAGGAAAGCCTCCAGAGGCTGGGGACGGCAAAAAATTGTCCCAATGGCCCAACCGGAAGTTCAAGAATGAACTTCTTCGTTGAACCATTCAGCCTCGGGGGGGCAGGGGAGGCTGTTTTCACCCTCCCGAGGCTTTAGCAAAGCCTCTGGAGCCTGGGGAGGAGTCATGCGCACATGTGTGGAGGGGATCATGTGTGCATGCACAGGTGACTACGGAAATTTAGTGGGCAGGCACGTGCACATAATAGTGCACCCAATTTTGGCATGCCGTAAGAAAAAGGTTCGTCATCACTGGTATATATCATAACTGACCAAGATAGTGGCGTCAAACTCGAATTCATTGAGGGCTGCATCAGGGTTGTGTTTGATCTTGGGGGGCCTGGGTGGATGTGGCCAGGTTCGGCATGGCCAGCTTGACATCACTCGCGTTAGGGGTGCCAGTGATGGCCGAGAATTCTGCCAGTGAAAACAAATTCCCGAGCTCCATTTTCAGCTGCAACGGCTTCCTGCAACTCTCTGCCAGAAAAAACAGATCTCAGGAGCTCCATTTTTGCTAGCAGGGGCACCATAGGCTGGTCCTTTGCTGTTTCCAGTGCAACCATGCAGGGCAGATCTAAGCACCCCATGGTCCAGATCCAGCCCCATGATCAGTCCATCTTCAGCCAATGAAGATGTGCCTAGGTGTTTTAAGAACACTGCGATATTTGTGGTAATCCACAAATTCTTTCTCAGGGTGCATGGCCTTGAGTGCTGGTACAAACTGGTTCTAAGCTTCTCTGTTTCCTATCCCACACCTATACGGGTTGATTACCCATTTGTTCCTCCTCTACCCTCTCCCTCCTAGCCTTTGATGGTAGATGCTAGTGATGCACCAAGCCAAAGATGGCAGACATGACAGACAGTATATTCTACAGATAATTAAGACAAAAGCATCAATCTAAATCAGCTTTTATATAGACTTAAGATATCACAAGGAAGAAATAAAGTTTATAATTACCCTCTGCCTATTTTTTTTGCATATTTTTTTTTATTTTCCATTTTCATAGCATATAATCACATGTATACTATTACATAGTCAATATCATGTTGTATTATTAACTAATTACATCAATTCATCTTACATCAACTACGAAAGAAAGAAAGAAAGAAAGAAAGAAAGAAAGAAAGAAAGAAAGAAAGAAAGAAAGAAAGAAAGAAAGACCAGTTGTTGGCTCTTCTGCTCTCCATACACCATATTTATACATTATCCGACACTTTCTTCCCCCTCTCTCCTCCCCCTTTCTACGTCCTTTCTTCCCTCCATCATTTTCTACTCTACTTCCCCCTCCTTTCTCCTTCTCCTCTCTCCCCTTACCACTCCTCCTTATACATCTCATCTTCCCCACTCACCCTCCCTCCTGTCCCTCTCTTCCTATCTTTCTTCTCTCCTATTACCCTCTGCCTATTGTAGATGGCCAACTAGTTCAATTGAGAAGAGTAAAATACTTAAGCCAGACTTAGAAAGATCTATAGGCAGATTTGTATCCTGGCAACTTCCAGAGAAAACAGCTTTTATTACAATTCAGTGTCATTCTCATTTCAAATATGCCTTTTAGTTGTAATAGATTTTCTGTTGGGGAGGCACTATGAACAGAGGTGAGTTCTTACCAGTTTGGCCCAACCAGTAGTGGTAGGGCAGCCTGGGTTGCTGGAACCAGCAGCAACCCAGGCCTACCACGCGCCTGAGCCAGTTCCTTCGTTGTTGCCACCATCACCACTGCCATCTTGTTTTTGAGTTCTGTACAAGTGCAGAACAATTTTAATTGAACTATGCATGCATGCGCAAAGCACGTGCACAAGCAAACTGGCAGTAAAGCCAGCCAGAACCCACCTTTGACTATGAAGCATATCTGGAGAATATAATTATTTACAACTCTGTTTGGAAGAATAGTTGCAGCAGTTGAAGAATTTGTTTCCAGACTTGAAGCAGCAGGTTTAACTGTGCGCCTAGCCAAAGGTTACCTAAGGTTTGCTGAACTCCATTAACAAGGTTACATAGTGAACCAGCAAGAAATTAACGCAAAAGAAAAGAAGGAAGTAAGATAATCTGTGGACGGCTTGTTCCTTGCTTTTCTACCAAGGCAGAATTCTCACTTTTAACTAGAAAAACGGAAATTGATAAAGTTGCCTGTTCTCCTTTGTTACTAAAACGCACTAAGATTGCAAATGCCTCACAGATTTTAAGTTTATGGAGAATCAATGATATTTGTTTTCTCACAAAATTAATGTGTAATTTTTTGAAACTTTCATCAGAAAATAGGTTTCTCCTATCCTAACTTTTGTTCTTTCTTTTTTGTTTTATCTAGCATGCAGTATTTTTTTAATTTGTGGATGGATATACATATGATATGTACACACATTTTTAATGCTGGCTGACAACAGGCTATGAATACATAGTTTTACATTCAGAAATATTGTATTGTATGAAGCTATAATCCATTATCTGCTTTTCTGGTGAAAAAGTATATCATAGAACTGTGCATTTTCTATACATGTTCTTGAAAGATGATGTTTTTGTGTTATCTTGACTTAGAGCTGAACTGGAAAATTGACAAATTGAATTTCCTGAGCCTAATGTTATAGCTTGTTTTCAAGAAAACAATTACAAAAATTTCCAATCATTGAATTATAAAAAAAATATTGCTCTTCTTGACTTAGCACTCCATATGTGTATATTTTTGAACAATCCCTCCTATAAGAACAGTTCTGGTAACTTTACACAGCTAACAAAGCAGGCAGTCTATTTAGTTAGCTATTTTCATTTATATGGCTGCCTACTTACAAGATACTCTAGGCATCTAACATTAACATAAGCAAAAAAAAAATCCAAAAAAAGAGATAGCTTTATAAACATTAAAAAATACACACATATGCACTGTAATATCAGCATCAAAAGTCACTACTATTATTAAATCACTTACAGTGGCATTCTTTTTTTTTTAAAGAAAACTTGTACAGTAGTATCTCAGTACTCATCATTAATTGGTTCCAGGAGGTGCAATGAATACCAAAAATGATGAGTAACAAACAAATATTTCCATAAGGAATATTATAGCGAGTCACAAAGCAGCCAATACTGACAAGTTCTAGTTTGTGCATTGAATACCAAACAAACAA